>NC_074670.1:77941619-78241619 GCF_029448725.1 Salvelinus fontinalis
TGTTTCCAAAAGTATTCAGACCCTTTGCTATGAGACTTGAAATTTGGTTCAGGTGCATACTGTTTCCATTGATCATCCTTGAGATGTTTCTACAACTTGATTGGAGTCCACCTGTGGTAAAATGAATTGATTGGACATGATGTGGAAAGGCACACAAGTGTCTATATCAGGTCCCACAGTTGACAGTGTATGTCAGAGCAAAAACCAAGCCATGAGGTGAAAGAAATTGTTCAAAGAGCCCGGAGACAGGATTGTGTCGAGGCACAGATCTGGGGAAGGGTACTAAAACATTTCTGCAGCATTGAAGGTCCCCAAGAACACAGTGGCCTCCATCACTCTTAAATGGTAGAAGTTTGGAACAACCAAGACTCTTCCTAGAGCTGGCCGCCCGGCCAAACTGAGCAATCGGGGGAGAAGGGCCTTGGTCAGGGAGGTGATCACTCTGACAGAGGTCTAGAGTTTCTCTGTGGAGATGGGAGAACCTTCCAGAAGGTCAACCATCTCTGCAGCACTCTACCAATAAGTTCTTTATGGTAGAGTGGCCAGACAGACCTAAAAACAGCTGTGCAGCGACGCTCCCCATCCAACCTGACAGAACTTGAGGGGATCTGCAGAGAAGAATGGGAGAATCTAAAATACTGGTGTGGCAAGCTTGTAGTGTCATACCTGAGAAGACTCGAAGCTGTAATGCTGAAGGTGCTTCAACAAAGTACTGAGTAAAGGGTCTGAATACTTATGTAAATGTGATATTTCAGATTTGTATTCTTTATAAATTAGTAAACATTTCTACAAACATGTTTTTCCTTTGTCATTATGGGGTATTGTGAGGGGAAAAAGCATTTAATCCATTTTAGAATGAGGCTGTAACATAACAAAATGTGCAAAACGTACATTATTTTGGTGATTGACAATAAATAAAAATGTGGATTGGATTAATGACATCTATTATAATCAACAGAGATTCGTGAAAATCTGGGGAGGCAGTAAAGGGGTTCTCTGACCAATTATCCTCCACCTCCCTCATGACCTGGTAAAATAGACTGACTCTCGATATGTTATTGGCAGAAAAGGGCGGGGTATGTAGAATGATTGGGGTTCATTGCTGTACGTTTATTTTTTTAATAACACAGCTCCAGATGGATCAGTGACCAAGGCCCTGGCTGGTTTAACCACATTAGCTCACGAATTAGCAGAGAACTCTGGGGTGGATAATTCTCTAACCAATTGGTTTGATAGTATGTTTGGGAAATGGAAAAATTTAATAATCACTGTGTTGTGGGCAACTTTCACCTGTATGAGTGTTTTGGTTCTGTGTGGATGTTGTTTGGTCCCATGTGTGAGAGGTTTGATCACCAGGACTCTAGAGAGATGACGCAACAGATGGTGAAATATGGACCGATTCCGAGCTCCGACCAGTGTGATGACGAATACAGGCTTTCAGGCCTAGGAGATGGCTCCTTTTCTTTTAACCACGAGGAGCTCATGTTTGACGAGACCATTTTTAATATTTAGACTGTTTTTTAATGAAGATTATGATGAAAGTCCTGATAAGAAGGGTCATAATTGGATGTAGGACAGTCATTGATGAGTATTGAATGTAAATACATGTATTGGTTTGGTTTATTCTTGTATAACATTTATGTTTCCATATAGTGTTTGATGTATCAGTGTGTATTATTTAGTCATTAAGGGTGGATTGATAAAATAATGTACATGTTTAGAGATAATGATTAAATAATTCTACCCTGAAATTTAACCATTAGGGATTATAGTTTATGTAGCATGTAGAAGGAATAATTAAATTATTAAACATAAATCCAACTAGGTTGGACTGGGAGGGAGATAAATGTGTGTGTATGTGTGTGCCCTAAGAAAATACCGAGAACAATTAAACTGTGTTTGAACCGACCTGGCTAGAACTCTGAGAAACTTATGATAGGACAGGGAGTACTTCACTACCCACTGTGTACTTCTCTTTTCCCTAATCTCGGGGGAATGGAACTGTCGGCTGGGTAGTGATACACAGTGGTGAGAACTATG
Source organism: Salvelinus fontinalis (assembly GCF_029448725.1). Classification (NCBI taxonomy): domain Eukaryota; kingdom Metazoa; phylum Chordata; class Actinopteri; order Salmoniformes; family Salmonidae; genus Salvelinus; species Salvelinus fontinalis. The sequence goes on from NC_074670.1 coordinate 77,943,660, forward strand.
GAGAAGGATAAAACTCACCTACTGTTTGTGTGTATGTATGTGCGTAGGATATCTACTGTTTGTGTGAAAGTATGTGCGTGAGTAAGGAGCAAGTATAAAATGGATGTTTTTGTATAATGGACTGGAGTACTCTCGTGAATAAACATTTTGACTATTGTAAGCTGGGACTCCCGTCTGTTTCATTCAACCAGAATCTTACAAACTCTGGGTTGCAGACTGAGTAGATTAATTGAAGTTTATGAACATTGATAACGAAATTCTCATAACACGAATGCACTGGAAAAAAAGATGAGACTATCTGAACAGAGATATTCTGCATTCACGCTCATATAATAGAATACAAGTGCTCTCACCAGCCCTCAGAATCCCACCCCAAACAGACAGAGGAAAGTTCTGTGCTTGTCTGAGACAGACCTCCTGTGAGAGGTATTGATTACCAGGCCTGGTAGTTGGTAGTACCCACCAGGATGGATAGCTCTTCAATCTGTCTCTGCTGCTCCTGAAGCTGACAGGCAAGTCTCTTTTTCTCCTCCAGCAGACTGCTCACTGTCTCCTGCAGCTCTGGAGGGGAAGAAAGAGGTTCCTGGGTGATACTACGTGATGACATCTCTTCACTACTAAGATTCTAACATATAGCTCTATTACTCTGACATTTTAACATGGTTTATTTTGTTACTGGAAATACCATTATTTCCAGGTGAATCCTAACATGCTGTAAGGGCACAACATCATTTCATTGCAGTCAGTCCATTACCCCGTCAAGACTAATCAAGACAAAGGATCTGATAAAGCGTTGACCTGCTGTTGGTACGAGCTGTAAGGGTCAGGGCTGGTGTCCTGTGTGTCTGTCTGTGTACGGGTCTGGTAGCTACCCGGTACTGTCTGTGTACGGGTCTGGTAGGTACCTGGTACTGTCTGTGTACGGGTCTGGTAGGTACCTTTAACCTGCTGTTGGTACTGGCTGTACGGGTCAGGGCTGGTGTCCTGTGTGTCTGTCTGTGTACGGGTCTGGTAGCTACCCGGTACTGTCTGTGTACGGGTCTGGTAGGTACCTGGTACTGTCTGTGTACGGGTCTGGTAGGTACCTTTAACCTGCTGTTGGTACTGGCTGTACGGGTCAGGGCTGGTGTCCTGTGTGTCTGTCTGTGTACGGGTCTGGTAGCTACCCGGTACTGTCTGTGTACGGGTCTGGTAGGTACCTGGTACTGTCTGTGTACGGGTCTGGTAGGTACCTGGTACTGTCTGTGTACGGGTCTGGTAGGTACCTTTAACCTGCTGTTGGTACTGGCTGTACGGGTCAGGGCTGGTGTCCTGTGTGTCTGTCTGTGTATGGGTCTGGTAGCTACCCGGTACTGTCTGTGTACGGGTCTGGTAGGTACCTGGTACTGTCTGTGTACGGGTCTGGTAGGTACCTTTAACCTGCTGTTGGTACTGGCTGTACGGGTCAGGGCTGGTGTCCTGTGTGTCTGTCTGTGTACGGGTCTGGTAGCTACCTGGTACTGTCTGTGTACGGGTCTGGTAGGTACCTTTAACCTGCTGTTGGTACTGGCTGTACGGGTCAGGGCTGGTGTCCTGTGTGTCCGTCTCCTCTTCCAGAGGCATGCAGTCTGTGATACTAGGTAGCATCTCATCCAGACAGGGTCGAGACGACAGGCTCAGATACTTCAGCTTCCTGTTCTCACTGTTCAACTGGGGGACAAACAACACACGCTGGATTATATGTGATAAAGACAAATTATATAAAGCTGATAACAGAGGTTGATAGCACACATCAAAATACACTGATTTGGCATGTTGATTGTTTGTGATATTGTAAAATATGTATGTACTGTAGCCTACACATCAGAGGCTTATGGAAATAAACATTATGCACACAAGCCTATACAAATAACCAACATTCTAATGGTCTAGGTCCATTTAACCACCTCGCAGTGTCAGTCTCTTACCTTGGTGGCAAGGGCCTCAACTACTAAGTCAAGCAGTGTCAGTCTCTTACCTTGGTGGCAAGGGCCTCAACTACTAAGTCAAGCAGTATCAGTCTCTTACCTTGGTGGCAAGGGCCTCAACTACTAAGTCAAGCAGTATCAGTCTCTTACCTTGGTGGCAAGGGCCTCAACTACTAAGTCAAGCAGTGTCAGTCTCTTACCTTGGGGGCAAGGGCCTCAACTACTAAGTCAAGCAGTATCAGTCTCTTACCTTGGTGGCAAGGGCCTCAACTACTAAGTCAAGCAGTGTCAGTCTCTTACCTTGGTGGCAAGGGCCTCAACTACTAAGTCAAGCAGTATCAGTCTCTTACCTTGGTGGCAAGGGCCTCAACTACTAAGTCAAGCAGTATCAGTCTCTTACCTTGGTGGCAAGGGCCTCAGCATTTTCTCTGCAGGATTTTTCTATCTCCAGCTGCGTCTGCAGAACGCTCACCTCCTCGATCACCATTTGGGAAACTGGAATACAAAAAACATTACATTACAGTTAGTTTTATTGTTTTATGGTACGGTTTGACTCCTATTTTAAATAATGAATGAATGACTGAATGGGGGACAATATGTCTATTGTGTTTCTATATTTCACCTTTGATCTATTCAGTTTCCCTCTATTTCTCCATATTGAGCTATTCAGTTTCCCACTATTTCCCCTTCTCCCTATTGAACGATTCAGTTTCCCTCTATTTCCCCTTCTCCTTATTGAACGATTCAGTTTCCCTCTATTTCTCCATATTGAATGATTCAGTTTCCCACTATTTCCCCTTCTCCCTATTGAACGATTCAGTTTCCCTCTTTTTCTCCATATTGATCTATTCAGTTTCCCACTATTTCCCCTTCTCCATATTGATCTATTCAGTTTCCCTCTATTTCTCCATATTGATCTATTCAGTTTCCCTCTATTTCTCCATATTGATCTATTCAGTTTCCCTCTGGCGACAGACAGAACTGTAGCAGGGTCCATGTGACATTCTGATGTAACCAGATCATGTTGCATTGGAGACCAGGAAGGCTCTGGCCCTTTATAGTCATTCATTAGTATTTACTCTAGCTACTAAATACTCTACAATCACATTAACTAAGGTTCATGTGGTTCCACTGAACATTTAAGCTTATCCTGAATTTGTGGTTATTTTTGTTTCAAAACATAAGGCTACAGTACTTAAAATGTTCTTAAAATATTTCACGGGCAAATTAGATTGGGTGCTGCTGTTGAAAGGAAAAGAGGTGCAATCATTCTCCCATTTGCACACAATCATTGCATATTGGCACACCCACAACAGCCACTACACCCACAACACCCACAACAGCCACTACACCCACAACACCCACAACACCCACAACAGCCACTACACCCACAACACTCACAACACCCACAACACTCACAACACCCACAACACCCACTACACCCACTACACCCACTACACCCACTACACCCACAACACCCACAACACCCACAACACCCACATAGCCATCATTTGTTAATTATTGAAATGCTACCCAAACAATGTTCCCTGTAAAACTGCTCGTGTGCAGGACTGCAGTGCAGAATTAATATCAGCCAGAGCAGAGAAGCACGAGATGGGGGTTCACTCAACTTTCTACAGTTTTCCCCCATTAGTTAACACTATCGACGTTTCCCTCTACTGTGGGAATTGTGATCGAATCAACGTAGTGTTAAGCCACTTTCAATGTAACATCCCGAAACAGAGAGCATCGGAGTAGGATTCTATTACATTGACCAGGCACGACCCATACTCTACCAGACCGGTGCGCCATATCCAATCAGAGCTGCATTATCCTTATACTGTATGCAAATAGACCATTTCCACGTATGAATCTGTGCCATTCACTTGGAACTGGACAATGTTAAGGCTATACAGTATGAGCGGTTGTGAGAAGATGCGCTTGTTTTGAGATCAAACTGAGAGTTTCATATAGCCACGTGTGTACATTTTGTTCATATCTTTTTGCTAGTTAGTGAGTTATTAGCCCAATTATAGCTCATTTCTAGTCGGAAATGGGGGAGTGGTTGCTTCCTACAAGAACACAAAACGTATTTATAGCCGTCTTTGAAAAACTAGTCAGGTAAAGAGCTTTTTTTTCTGTTTTAAAGGTGGAGTATTTTCAGACGAGTAGCCAATAGGCAGAGGGTAGCATGATTTGTCTGATTCTCTGTCGTAATGGTATGGGAATAATTCTATTTTGTTTCTTGCATCAAACCAACACAACATTTTCAGTCACCTCCTTGTCTGAAGGACAAACGGATAAGCCCTGCATGTTTCTTTCAAAAGTCTCATGGAATGTAGGCCTACATTGAACACCACACATTAGCTGCTACTGTAGGCTGAATGATAGAACAGCTATTTCCATGTTCATATGTTATGGGATGCATTTTCTCCATTGTTTTTAATGGTAGGCCACTCTGGTAGAACTACATTATGATCAAATAGCCACAATAGCCTACTTGACCACTGTTATAAAAAGGGTACAGCCTCAGTGTTCACAATAAACGGGCGACAAAAAAATTGCACAGAATTTTTCATAACGTTCAAGTTTGTGCTCAGCAGACCTGAAATTTGCTCAGTGTTGAAAAAAAATGAGAAGGAACATTGCTCCCTACACATCTTAGTTGATAGAGTGTATACTACTACAGTACATCTGGCCCCTCAAGGGAGAATCTGGTTTCATCTGTTTCACCGTGACACCAATCCAACTAAGGGTACAACAGCCTACCTAGTCTGCTAAACTCCCCCTGTCCTCTGTGTTCTGCAGAAGCAGCCGCTGTGTTTATTCATGTGCTATACTGTTCCGTTGCAAAAAAATACAACATTTTAATGCAATATTCAACATGTTAAAGCTTATTCATTAACTTGCTTTAATGCCTTCTGAACACACATGCCTCTGCATATTATCCCCAGCTTGATTACACCATTTTTACAAAGCAGTAGGTCGATCCTAACCCTGGTGTCTGACACTGAGCATGCATGAGTCAAGTCCCTGAGAATTCTGGGAAAGGGAATTGGTGATTATGCTTGTTATCACACTTAGGAGCAGATGGAAAGTTCTGCAGCACACACACATGACGACAGGCTGATCTCTATAGCTGTCCCACGGTTAAACTACTCCTCTCTGACTCCCTGGATAGTGGATCTCCACATGAGACTAGTGGAAGAGCAGAGCTGGAGGGGCTGTGTGTGTATTGTGGTAGAGATTCTAGGTCAATAACTACTCTATGCTCAATGCTCATTGAGCTGAATGTTGCCTCCAAAAAAACCTGCCTTTAACATGGTGTCATATACTCTGTAGAGGAGCGCTGAGGAAGGCAGTGGCTGTGTACCAAATGGCACCCTATTCCTTACATAGCGCACTACGTTTCACCAGAGCCTATGGTAATAGGGTGTCATTTGGGACACAGTCAGTGACTTACTCAGAGCTCCTCTACAGAGGCAGCAGGATATTATCCTAGACACCAAAGCATTTACCGCTGTCAGGAGGGAGAGGAGCTAAGCTAGGCCAATCAGCTGTCAGGAGGGAGAGGAGCTAAGCTAGGCCAATCAGCAGGGACATTTGCAGCGTCATGCAGGCTCGCTGCGTCAAATGCTGCAGGCCTGAGTCAGCGATGTGGTCTTGGAAGTACTATTGTTGTTTGAATGTAATCAGCCATCTTCTGGTCCTAGCAAAGCAAATAGCTTATAGCCTATAATCATCCTTTTCAAGAGATTATATAGCTAATGGTAATTGTATGATATATTGTCGTTGGTCATACATACCAATATCTCTTGTTTTAAGTGCATGTCAACTTGAAATTGTATTTTAAAAGCTTATTTCCCCATATTGACTAGAGTATAATGTACCTATAAAATATACTGTATCACTCTGAGTGAAAGAACACAATAGAATAGATGCCAGACTGGAACACAGGAACAGCCCCTCTCTTTCTCTAGTAATGAATCATTCATAATTGAGGATTTGAATAATGCAGTGAAATAACATGAGGTGTTGGCATGGTGACCGTGGTTCAGATCAGCGAGATGAATGAATGCCGACCACAGCAGGGGACAGAGGAGAGACACAGTCCCCTGATTATAATAAGACCTGGTAATAACACGTTCTTTGGCCCTGGCTGAAGACTCCCATGGAGTCTAAGAGTCTACAGTCATAATTCAGAGCAACCTGTCTTTAACTATCTATTGTTTAGGTTAAAGGCCAGCAAACAAAATAGGCTACCTCTCTGTTTAAAGATTGTCTGTCTGGGAAGCTGAAACTGGTCAGCAGAATTGTTTCCAGCTTGGTTGAGGAGAGAGACCATCTAACTTTATTAGGTTATGTAAGAACCACAAAAATGATTTCATGCTGCACTTCAAAAGTTAAACACTTCTTACACAATTTACCGATCCTACAAAAGTGTCAAGCAGAAGCCTTTCAGAAACTTGACTTGTAGCGATACAGCCAACCATCTGAACGAAATGCTGATGACGTGACCTATAATTCAACATTGCCAAAGACAGCTAGCTGAAAGTAGCACAATAACCCTGTCATACTAAAGCTACACGTTAAACCTACAGTATACTGTAGCTGTCAATGTTGAATATTGAATGATTATTGTCTTTCTTACCTCGCATAATGATATCAGACTCCAGCACTCAACCCTGTAACCTTCTTCCTTACCAAATCAATTGCTAATGGAGCTACTGTAGTATTTTATTACATGTTGCTAGGAAGAACTTGGCAGGGTTGCCAAAACACAAATCCATGACTATGGTTGGCTGAGGCTCCGAGTAGTGATGGAAACTGGGATACCTTGTTACACACACCCATTCAGGAGCCAGTTTGGAGAGGTGGTCATCACCAGAGGGGTGGGTAGAGAGACCTGTGAGGAAGGGTAATCTGTGTAACAGTAGTGTAAAATGTGTGTGTCAGTGTCTGGAACTCACCTCTCTTGATGTGTTTCAGCTGGCTCTCTGCTTCATCTCTCTCTTCAGTCAGTCTCTTGCACTGAGGAAACAGGAATTAATGGGGTCACAAGAAAGTCATGTTCTACAATACCATCATATGCAGGTCACAGTCACCAATTAACAAACACAAATAGATCACCATTCACAATCCATTTCAGTGTAGTTAATTGACTACAGTAATCCCATGGCCTTCATTGTTATAGGGTATAAAGTATAGGACACTGGACTCCCAACACTGACCTTCTGTCAACACACTGTCTCTATCTGTCACAGAATTTCAGTCTGTGACAGACCCACACAACCTTTTACAGATGCACCATTGAGAGCATCCTGTCAGGCTGTATCACCGTCTGGTACAGAAAATGCCCTATCTGCAACCGCAGGGCTCTCCAGAGGGTGGTGCGGTCAGCACAACACATCACCGGGGGCACACTGCCTGCCCTTCAGGACATCTACAGCACCCGGTGTCACAGAAAGGCCAAGAAGATCATCAAGGTCATCAACCATCCGAGCCACGGTCTGTTCACCCTGATATCATCCAGAAGGTGAGGTCAGTGCAGGTGCATCAAAGCTGGGACCGAGAGACTGAAAAACAGCTTCTATCTCAAGGCCAATCAGACTGTTAAATAGTCACCACTAGCCAACCTCGCCCAAGTAACCTGCCCTAAACTTTAGCCACTGTCACTAGCCGACTACCACCCGTTTACTTAACCCTGCACCTTAGAGGCTGCTGCTTATGCACATAGACCTGGAACACTGGTCATTTTAATCATGGAACACCTGACACTTTAATAATGTTTACATACTGTTTTACCCATTGAATTTACATATATACTGTATTCTAGTCAAGGCCATCCTATTTAGCTATTGCTGTACATATACTATTCTATCCTATGTATTCTATATACTACATATTCTATCCATATACTGTCCATAATGTCTATGCATCCCATTATATATATATATATATATATATATATATATATATATATATATATATATATATATATATATATATATATATATATATATATATATACACTGCTCAAAAAAATAAAGGGAACACTTAAACAACACAATGTAACTCCAAGTCAATCTCCAAGTCAATCACATTTGTGGCCTGCTGGAGGTCATTTTGCATGGCGCTGGCAGTGCACCTCCTTGCACTAAGGCGGAGGTAGCGGTCCTGCTGCTGGGTTGTTGCCCTCCTACGGCCTCCTCCACGTCTCCTGATGTACTGGCCTGTCTCCTGGTAGCGCCTGCATGCTCTGGACACTACGTTGACAGACACAGCAAACCTTTTTGCCACAGTTCGCATTGATGTGCCATCCTGGATGAACTGCACTACCTGAGCCACTTGTGTGGGTTGTAGACTCCGTCTCATGCTACCACTAGAGTGAGAGCACCGGCAGCATTCAAAAGTGACCAAAACATCAGCCAGGAAGCATAGGAACTGAGAAGTGGTCTGTGGTCACCACCTGCAGAATCACTCCTGTTTTGGGGGGTGTCTTGCTAATTGCCTATAATTTCCACCTTTTGTCTATTCCATTTGCACAACAGCATGTGAAATTTATTGTCAATCAGTGTTGCTTCCTAAGTGGACAGTTTGATTTCACAGAAGTGTGATTGACTTGGAGTTACATTGTGTTGTTTAAGTGTTCCCTTTATTTTTTTGAGCAGTGTATATATATATATATACAATAACAGTCAGTGAAAGTTTCTTCAAGTGCAGTTGCAAAAACCATCAAGTGCTATGATGAAACTGGCTCTCATGAGGGCCGCCACAGGAAAGGAAGACCCAGAGTTACCTCTGCTGCAGAGGATAAGTTCATTAGAGTTACCAGCCTCAGAAATTAGAGCCCAAATAAATGCTTCACAGAGTTCAAGTAACAGACATCTCAACATCAACTGTTCAGAAGAGACTGGCCTTCATGGTCGAAATGCTGAAGAGAAACGAACGAATGATCTCCACATGTGTGGTTCCCACCGTGAAGCATGGAGGAGGAGGTGTGATGGTATGGGTGTGCTTTGCTGGTGACACTGTCTGTGATTTATTTAGAATTCAAGACACACTTAACCAGCATGGCTACCACAGCATTCTGCAGCGATTCACCATTTCATCTGGTTTGCACTTAGTGGGACTATCAATTGTTTTTCAACAAGACAATGACCCAAAACACACCTTCAGGCTGTGTAAGGGCTATTTGACCAAGGAGAGTGATGGAGTGCTGCATCAGATGACCTGGCCTCCACAATCATCCTACCTCAACCAAATTGAGATGGTTTGGGATGAGTTGAAACGTAGAGTGAAGGAAAAGCAGCCAACAAGTGCTCAGCATATGTGGGAACTACTTCAAGACTGTTGGAATAGCCTTCCAGGTGAAGCTGGTTGAGAGAATGCAAAGAGTGTGTCATCAAGGCAAAGAGTGGCTACTTTGAAGAATCTCAAAAATAAAATATTTTCAGTTGCTACATGATTCCATATGTGTTATTTCATAGTTTTGATGTCTTCACTTTCATTCTACAATGTAGAGAATAGTAAAAATAAAGAAAAACCCTTGAATGAGTAGGTGTGTCCAAACTTTTAACTGGTACTGTATATATATGTATACACACAGTGCATTCGGAAAGTATTCAGACCCCTTGACTTTTTCCCCGGTGTTACATTACTGCCTTATTCTAAACACATTTGGACATTTTCACTTGGGGGTGTACTCACTTTTGTTGCCAGCGGTTTAGACATTAATGGCTGTGTGTTGAGTTATTTTGAGGGGACAGCAAATTTACACTGTTATACAAGCTGTACACTCACTACTGTACATTGTAGCAAAGTGTCATTTCTTCAGTGTTGTCACATGAAAAGATATACTCAAATATTTACAAAAATGTGAGGGGTGTACTCACTTTTGTGATATACTGTATATATATATATATATATACACACACAGTTGAAGTAAGAAGTTTACATACACCTTTAAATACATTTAAACTCAGTTTTTCACGATTCCTAACATTTAATTCCTAGTAAAAATTCCCGGTCTTGGGTCAGTTAGGATCACCACTTTATTTTAAGAATGTGAAATGTCAGAATAGTAGAATGATCTATTTCAGCTTTTATTGTTTTCATCACATTCCCAGTGGGTCAGAAGTTTACATACACTCAATTAGTATTTGGTAGCATTGCCTTTCAATTGTTTAACTTGGGTCAAACGTTTTGGGTAGCCTTCCACAAGCTTCCCACAATAAGTTGGGTGAATTTTGGTCCATTCCTCCTGACAGAGCTCCAGTAACTGAGTCAGGTTTTTAGGCCTCCTTGCTCACACACACTTTTTCAGTTCTGCCCACACATTTTATATAGGATTGAGGTCAGAGCTTTGTGATGGCCACTCCAATACCTTGACTTTGTTGTCCTTAAGCCATTTAGCCACAACTTTGGAAGTATGCTTGGGTCATTGTCCATTTAGGAGACCCATTTGCGACCAAGCTTTAACTTCCTGACTGATGTCTTGAGATGTTGCTTCAATATATCCACATAATTTTCCATCCTCATGATGACATCTATTTTGTGAAGTGCACCAGTCCCTCCTGCAGCAAAGCACCCCCACAACATGATGCTGCCACCCCCCCTGCCCCTGTCAAATGAACACCGAACAAAAACTACAAAATACTGAACGAAACATGAAGCTACTGGTGTGCACACAGGCAACTATCTGTAGACAAGATCCCACAAAACACAAAGGGGAAATGGCTGCCTAAATATGACCCCAGAAAAAGCTGTTCAGAGACAGCTGTTTATTGTTGTCTCTGATTGGAAACCATACCAGGCCAACATAAACCATTAAACACCTAGATGACCCACCCTAGTCACTATCACGCCCTAACCAACAGAAAATAAATAGCTCTCTATGGTTAGGGCGTGATACCCCCGAGCTTCACGGTTGGGATGGTGTTCTTCGGCTTGCAAGCATCACCCTTTTTCCTCCGAACATAACTAAGGTCATTATGGCCAAAAAGTTATATTTTTGTTTCATCAGACCAGAAGACATTTCTCCAAAAAGTACGATCTTTGTCCCCATGTGCAGTTGCAAACCGTAGTCTGGCTTTTTTTAAGGCGGTTTTGGAGCAGTGGCTTCTTCCTTGCTGAGCGGCCTTTCAGGTTATGTCGATAGAGGACTTGTTTTACTGTGAATATAGATACTTTTGTACTGGTTTCCTCCAGCATCTTCACAAGGTCCTTTGCTGTTGTTCTGGGATTGATTTGCACTATTAGCACCAAAGTACGTTCATCTCTTGGAGACAGAATGCGTCTCCTTCCTGAGTGCAATGACGGCTGCGTGGTCCCATGGTGTTTATACTTGCGTACTATTGTTTGTACAGATGCACGTGGTACCTTCAGGCATTTGGAAATTGCTCCCAAGGATGAACCAGACTTGTGGAGGTATGCAATTTTTTTCTGAGTTCTTGGCTGATTTCTTTTGATTTTCCCATGTTGTCAAGCAAAGAGGCACTGAGTTTGAAGGTAGGCCTTGAAATACATCCGCAGGTACACCTCCAATTGACTCAAATGATGTCAATTAGCCTATCAGAAGCTTCTAAAGCAATGACATCATTTTCTGGAATATTCCAAGCTGTTTAAAGGTACAGTCAACTTAGTGTATGTAAACTTCTGACCCACTGGAATTGTGATACAGTGAATTATACGTGAAATAATCTGTCTGTAAACAATTGTTGGAAAAATGACTTGTGTCATGCACAAAGTAGATGTCCTAACCGACTTGCCAAAACTGTAATTTGTTAACAACAAATTTGTGGAGTGGTTTAAAAACAAGTTTTAATGACTCCAACATAAGTGTATGTAAACTTACGACTTCAACTCTGTATATATTTATACACCGGATGCCAACATTGCTCTATGTAATATTTCTTAATTCAATTCTTTTACTTTTAGAGTTGTGTGTATTGTTGTGTATTGTTACATACTACTGCTCTGTTGGAGCTAGGAACACAAGCATTCCGCTACACCCGCTATAACATCTGCTAAAGGTGTACGCGACCAATAACATGTGCTTTGATTTGACACTGGACTTCTATGATGCACTGTAGAACTACCTCCCTATAGGTTCCGTTTTGTCGGACAGACAAGGGAGCAGCTTCTACTACACGGTTCACTCTTTATATATGCCACAGTAATGGGTAGTCAGAGTATGCAGAGTTCCTCTGAGATGTTGGTAATAGAGTACATGGAAAACAATGGTTCTTCTACAATTCAGTAGGTAGTATGTGGCCCAGGGGGCACAACTTTCACTGGGGACATTCTGAAATTGCATTTTTGCCCCTCCCCCCCTCACACACAATTTTTTTCATTGTAATGTGATACAAACGAGGGAATGGTGTGCTTTAGGACCAGGCGTGTTTGAAGTGTTTATCTGACAGAATTTGTTTACAAAAATAAAAAATGTCTCCCCCCACTTTTAAAACCAAAGTTGCACCCCTGATGTGGCCTATATTGGGTCATTATCAGTTAAGGTAGGATAGGACTTATATTTTCCATTTTCTTACCAATTATTCTGTAACACCCACAGGAAGCTCATACCTAACATCTGTGTATTTCTGCCAGGCCCCTAGCTCTGCCAGGGATGTTCTGATCAGAAATGGTGTTGACTAGCATACTGTTAAAGCATGTGGCCCACAGATTTGATACTTTTATTATTATTATTTGTACAGTAGTATCACCCCTGTTTTAAACAGGCCCATTGTGTAATCATGCATGAATTAACATTTTCTTTATTGATATAGATTTTTTTAAATGCTAAGGTTTAATTACCCTTTTGTCAAATGCTAAGGACCCTTTTGTCAAGGCCTGATGTAATTAATTTATAGTGCATAGGATTGCATTTGTAGAAACAACAAATTAGGTAGTATAGAAATATAAAAAATCGCGGTGATAAAATGACCTATAAAATATAATATGATGCTCCCAATTATCAAGCATCTAATCTGGTTTGTTCAACTGAGATCCAACCATTATTTTAGTGTGTCCAGCTAAGGACCCCAAACAAATCTAGACACCAAAATCTTGCCGACACCGGGTTGTCCTAGAACAGCGAGATTTTGGGAGGGGTCGGCCCTTTGATTTCTCTCAGCATAGTTTACGTACAACGAAGAAGCCGGCCGGCACAAACATTTGCATTGAAAAAAATAAGAACGTGTCACCTTGATCTCGTTCTGTCAACTATGTTACTTCTGTAATCTTGGAAAAAGGTCAAAAATAGATGTAGCAGAAGAGCATCTATTACCTGCATTTTCTGCGTATCTCTCGCCTTTTCCCCACATCCCTCCATCTGCACCAGCCCGGATGATGAAGACTGTAGCATTATCCACACCGGCCGATAACTAATCTAATATCTTGGCCTGTATAAATATACTATTATAGAAAGAAAATAACTAGGCTACTTCTAACAACAACTGGCAAAGCCGCTGATACGCCTTAGAAATAAATAGCATTTTATGTCTATATGGGATGGATGACTGCTACCGCTACTCAGGCACACTGGATCCTTTCGCTGACAAGATAGCCTGCCCCGGTGCCCCCCCCCCCCCCCCCCCCCGGTGCCCCCCGGGGTTTATTGCGCATGCATCCTCATTTCGTATTCGTCCATATTTGCTGATGACCATAAAAGCTCCACCCCATCAGATTGATTGTGAATTGTAATTAGGGATAAACGTTTTTTCAATGTCTTCAACTGTTAAATATTTTTAAAAATATATATATAATAAAAAATAATAACTGCCCATCTCTCGAGAGACTGACAAGAATGTATCAACGTTTCTTCAGACTGCTCAACAACACATATTTGGTCAATATCCCTGTTCTATGCAATTAGGATCTGGGTTTAACCACAGGCTGCTGGTGGGATTCAGCAAATCAGGAATATAAATTACTCGAGAAAAAAAGTCCTCTGGTGAATGAACGAATGAGGAATTGTATTTATTAAAGTAAATAATAATGAAATATAGTGCTCTGCATCAACAACAACAAAAAATGTACAGATAAATTCCATTATCAGGCACAGCAGATGGAATAACCTCATAAGACAATTCCATTATCAGGCACAGCAGATGGAATAACCTCATAAGACAATTCCATTAGTGTTGCTAGTACCATACAAGATTGAAAGTTGATACAAAAACAGGTAAAAAATAAAATAGAAGACATTTCATCGTTACAAAAATATAAATATTCAGCTATTAACAGACAATATAAAAACAGAAAAACTCCAACACGTGGGACTTAAATATGTTCACATAACAAACATGGTGAAAAGCCTTTTTTCCTTTCCTCTTCAAACGATGGGGAACATTACAGCATTCGTCTTCCTTAGTACACCTTTGACCTGACAAGCAAAATAGAGGAAAAACTGATGAGCATGAAACACTGAGCAGATCAGGTCACATCGAGCATCACTGATATAGGAGCTTTACAGTGAAACATTATGCAAGGTCACATCCAGCATCACTGATATAGGAGCTTTACAGTGAAACATTATGCAAGGTCACATCCAGCATCTCTGATATAGAACCTTTACAGTGAAACATTATGCAAGGTCACATCCAGCATCGCTGATATAGGAGCTTTACAGTGAAACATTATGCAAGGTCACATCCAGCATCACTGATATAGGAGCTTTACAGTGAAACATTATGCAAGGTCACATCCAGCATCTCTGATATAGAACCTTTACAGTGAAACATTATGCAAGGTCACATCCAGCATCGCTGATATAGGAGCTTTACAGTGAAACATTATGCAAGGTCACATCCAGCATCGCTGATATAGGAGCTTTACAGTGAAACATTATGCAAGGTCACATCCAGCATCACTGATATAGGAGCTTTACAGTGAAACATTATGCAAGGTCACATCCAGCATCTCTGATATAGAACCTTTACAGTGAAACATTATGCAAGGTCACATCCAGCATCGCTGATATAGGAGCTTTACAGTGAAACATTATGCAAGGTCACATCCAGCATCTCTGATATAGAACCTTTACAGTGAAACATTATGCAAGGTCACATCCAGCATCGCTGATATAGGAGCTTTACAGTGAAACATTATGCAAGGTCACATCCAGCATCGCTGATATAGGAGCTTTACAGTGAAACATTATGCAAGGTCACATCCAGCATCACTGATATAGGAGCTTTACAGTGAAACATTATGCAAGGTCACATCCAGCATCGCTGATATAGGAGCTTTACAGTGAAACATTATGCAAGGTCACATCCAGCATCGCTGATATAGGAGCTTTACAGTGAAACATTATGCAAGGTCACATCCAGCATCGCTGATATAGGAGCTTTACAGTGAAACATTATGCAAGGTCACATCCAGCATCACTGATATAGGAGCTTTACAGTGAAACATTATGCAAGGTCACATCCAGCATCTCTGATATAGAACCTTTACAGTGAAACATTATGCAAGGTCACATCCAGCATCTCTGATATAGAACCTTTACAGTGAAACATTATGCAAGGTCACATCCAGCATCTCTGATATAGAACCTTTACAGTGAAACATTATGCAAGGTCACATCTTAAGCGCAAAGCATAATACATTCATTGATCAATAATCAACAAATGATGAGGCCTAAAACCAAGGAATCTACCCAGTCCAGAGAGAAGAGCATGTCATGCCTAGCCTGGGTGCCAGTCTCTTTCTCCAGTAGGAGAAACATGTCATGCCTAGCCCGGGTGCCAGTCTCTTTCTCCAGTAGGAGAAACATGTCATGCCTAGCCCGGGTGCCAGTCTCTTTCTCCAGTAGGAGAAACATGGCATGCCTAGCCTGGGTACCAGTTTTTTTCTGCTCTCTTGCCAACCCTTTAAATGTAAATTCCATAAGGAGTTGGCAAGAGAGTATAAACAGACTGGTACCCAGGCTATGCCATGTCATAGCTCTCCTACTGGAGAAAGAGACTGGTACCCAGGCTATGTCATGTTTCTCCTACCTGGAGAAAGAGACTGGTACCCAGGCTATGCCATGTCATGGCTCTCCTACTGGAGAAAGAGACTGGTACCCAGGCTATGTCATGTTTCTCCTATCTGGAGAAAGAGACTGGTACACAACCTACCAAGATAAAGAGACTGGTAACCAGGCTATGTCATGTGATGTTTATTCTTGCTGGAGAAAGCCTGGGTACCAGTTTTATTGTCATGTTTCTCCTACCTGGAGAAAGCAGATATGGACATGATTCCCAGCAGCATCTCCAGACTGTAGAAGCAGAGTAACACAGCATTAAGGATGAACTCCAGGCGCAGGACGAATGTCTGCAGCATCAGGTAGTACACAGACAGCACTGTGCACGGCACCAGGACCAGCACACTCACTGACATGGCCAGAGAACGCTCTGTTAAGTTCCCCTTCCAACCTGGAACAAGTGTGGACGGAAAAAAACGTTAGCACATGATCATAAGGAAGGACATATAGCATAGTCCTACAGTAGGTACCAAATAGAACTACCAGATGCCATTATGGCAATAAATATGACAAGTAATAAGCACACAATGTAGGCTACATAATGTGAATATTCTTGTTTTAAATGAACACACCATGAGATGTTGCAGAGGCATACTGGTAGCCCAGAATACAGCTTCACAAAACACAAACCGTAAAATATTCGGAGGGACTCCAGGCCAAGGAAAACAAGTAGTAGCCCAACGTCCAACGTGAGACTAGCTGGTGGGTATGGTAACAACAATCCTGTGGAAATACAAAAGGCATATTTAGAAATCAATCATTTTGCTTTTAGCCTTGACACTGGGTTTGCAAAACATCAGGCAGTGAGTGATTGATTAAACATTAGTTTATGTCTCTTGTGTGGTCATTTGAGTAGACTACAAACCTTTGTAAACAAACATCAGACCCTCAGCAAGGAAGTAGGCAGCAAAATACCAGCCGTTGAGGTAGAACAGGACCTGCAGTGGTGTGGAGGACAACTGAGATGTGTCGTTAAGGTCATATCTAAGACTTGCAAATGGTAGCCCACTGGCAGATGATATAACCAAGGGTCTATGATATGAGTAGGCAGGGCAAACCCATTTTGGTGATTTCTGGTAGCCTATATCATCAAAAATAAATCACAGCACATGTTTGGACCCACTGAGCAGTTTTCCCCCTGAGTAAGTCCAATACCATTGGAAATGAAAATGTTGAAAGTTCAATTTATATTCCTAAAACTTAAGTTGAAAATGATGCTGTCGCTGCTTCCTGTTGACAGAACATTTAGATCAATAGCTCAATGTAAAAACACAGTTAACGTGTCCAAATCAACAAACAAACATGCAGAAACAGTTTGTAATATATTGAAAACCTAAACATAAAATGTACTGTCTACACATAAATGTGCAACAATACTAATCATATTACTTGTATTTTTTAAATGAGCACCTTAGAAACTGCACCCTGTTATTTTAACAATAAATCACTCATATCGATTTGGGGGGGGGGGGGGGGGTCATGTAAAAACCACATAATTGTACTCACTGGTTAGAGAACAACCTGCAGAAGACAGTCAGCTACATTTTGGAATGTTGCATTTTTGATACGGGGGACACCAACAGAAAGAGAAATGCAACACTTGTCAGTCCCTCCTATCGATTATCACGTTGAAATCAATAGTTTTATAGGGGGGAGATGAGGTTGCACGTTCTGTTAAAACTAACACAGCTCAAAAACCACACGGAATCTGGAAATAATGTGTACATCAGGACAATTTGTAGAAGACACCTAGCTACATTCTGAAGTGTTGCATTTTGATTGAAGTGGGTCGACAACGCGGTAAGCCTAATGCAATTGTATAAAAATATTGCACTTCCATCGATATCACATTGAAATCAATAGAATAAGGGGCAAACGTTTGCGGTGTTTGCACTGTTTAAACAAACACTTTTCAAAAAGCCACACGGAATCTGAGGATAATTTTCACATCACTGGTAAGAAGAGAATTTGTTGAAGACAATCATCAAAATTATAGAATGTCGGGAGAGAGATGACCATTTTAATTGAAAACAATCACAGCCAGGTACTTCATTGTTACCCAGAAAGGATTTGATATTGATATCAAAACAGCTGCATTGGACCTTTAAAAATGATAAGTGTTCTAAGTCCTGCAACAGACAGGCGCATATAACAAAATGAACGGTACCAACCCACATATATTAACCCGTTTAAAGCAATCGATTTAAATCTATTCGTCATGACAGTGAACTTTTATATTTAGCATCACCAATCTAAAGAAAAAAGGATCTTGTATGTCAACTAAATGTTACGTGTTGAAAATGTGAGCTTGTGTAATGTAACACAAACCTTGGGGAAATTGGCATAAAGTAAAATAATAGAATACAACAAAATAATTCAATACTTAAATTTAGGATGATGGTAAACCAAGCACACTCACAGTTTTTTTTACAACAATGACATCCATGTCTTCCTACTTAACCACGGAGAGCTTAAAAATACTCCTAAGCAAATGTTTACTGTGTTCTCTAGACTAGTAGTTCTCAAATGTTTACTGTGCTCTCTAGACTAGTAGTTCTCAAATGTTTACTGTGTTCTCTAGACTAGTAGTTCTCAAATGTTTACTGTGTTCTCTAGACTAGTAGTTCTCAAATGTTTACTGTGCTCTCTAGACTAGTAGTTCTCAAATGTTTACTGTGCTCTCTAGACTAGTAGTTCTCAAATGTTTACTGTGTTCTCTAGACTAGTAGTGCTCAAATGTTTACTGTGCTCTCTAGACTAGTAGTTCTCAAATGTTTACTGTGTTCTCTAGACTAGTAGTTCTCAAATGTTTACTGTGTTCTCTAGACTAGTAGTTCTCAAATGTTTACTGTGCTCTCTAGACTAGTAGTTCTCAAATGTTTACTGTGTTCTCTAGACTAGTAGTGCTCAAATGTTTACTGTGCTCTCTAGACTAGTAGTTCTCAAATGTTTACTGTGTTCTCTAGACTAGTAGTTCTCAAATGTTTACTGTGCTCTCTAGACTAGTAGTTGTCAAATGTTTACTGTGTTCTCTAGACTAGTAGTTCTCAAATGTTTACTGTGCTCTCTAGACTAGTAGTTCTCAAATGTTTACTGTGTTCTCTAGACTAGTAGTTCTCAAATGTTTACTGTGCTCTCTACACTAGTAGTTCTCAAATGTTTACTGTGTTCTCTAGACTAGTAGTTCTCAAAGTGGGGTATGTGGAGGTACTGCAGGGGCATGATCAAAAATAAAAAAAGATATACACTACTGTTCAAAAGTTTAGGATCACTTAGAAATGTCAATTTTTTTGTCCATTAAAATAACATCAAATTGATCCAAAATACAGGGTAGACATTGTTAATCTTTGTAAATTACTATTATAGCTGGAAACGGCAGATTTTTTAAAATGTAATATCTACATAGGCCCATTATCAGCAAACATCACTCCTGTGCTCCAATGGCACATTGTGTTAGCTTATCCAAGTATTGCATTTTTTAAAAGGCTAATTGATCATTAGAAAACCCTTTTACAATTATGTTAGCACAGCTGAAAACGGTTGTGCTGATTGAAGCAATAAAACTGGCCTTCTTTAGACTTGTTGAGAATAAATGCACTGTAATTTAAAAATGTAATCCTTAGTTGCTAAATGCATTTTTGGTATGGAATACCATGATATACTAATCGATTCTTGAAAAATAAAACTTAGAAATGCCTTATGAGGTTATTTCAACTGTTGTACCCCATCAGAACCTAAAATTGCTCCTTTAAAAAAAAAAAACTCTGTTTGTAAATAATATAAATGTAAACAAACACTGTATAGCCTCAAAACATTGGTTACATTTCTCCAGGCCAATCCTTCAGCTTTTTACCAAAACGGAGGCGGGGGTGTCTGCTTTGTTATTGTTTCAATTAAGGACTCCAGCTTTAAAACTGCAACGTTTTCTCGCTGCCTCATGACATATTGTGTACTATTGCAGGATATTAGCTTAAACTGTAAAATTCTCTCTCGATACCAAGTGGTGGGCTTTAAAAATGTTCCTTCCCAGAGCCGAGACTTGGTTCAGACAGCCATGCATTGCCGACGTCATTGTAAAACTCATTGAATACTATTTATTTTTTATTTTGATGTCACTCGGGTTATGAGAAAACGTTTGAGAACCCCTGCTCTAGACTAGAGCTTCCATATTGAGTGTGAAGCAACCTAAACCTAAGCTTTGACGTCCCTAACGTTATGTCCCAAATCGGTACCCATAGGGCTCTGGTCAGAAGTAGTGCACTATATAAGGAATAAAGATGCAGACTAACGTTAGCTATCACAGTAGCTAATGAAATAGCGGACGTTAACTAGCTATTAAATGCTGCTGATGCAGATTCTACATTACAACAAAAAAACAAAGGATACAATTGGATGTTTTCCTGCAAGAATGAGACAAATGAACAGTTAAACAAGTCTTCTTCTAAATCTTCCCATTCATATCAATTATGTACATGCTTACAGTGATGTATTTCCAAAATGTCTGATTGGCACGCTTGCTTAAACATTTAACATGCTGTTGCTGTGCTGTTCGTGATAGAATGCTAGGTAGCTAACGTTCTCTAGCTAGCTAAGTAGTAGATAACGTTACTTCTCCCATGCTAAGCCTACTAAAATGTATATTATCTTGAAACTGAAAGCGCAACTCATATCCACATTATGACATGCGATTAATAACCAGAGAAATGTATCGTTCACAAGTTGTCTGCACATTTATGAAAACTATTTCCCACTCACCAGACACCGCCATGTTTATTTACCATGGAGACAGACGCCGCACCCATAGAGATAGATAGAGAACTCTAGTGGCCAAAAGTCTGTTTTAGCATGGGCAGCGCCAACGTCCCAGCTGTATTAGAACGTCACCACCCAAGGCAGCCTGTAAAGAAAATACTGTGGTTACCTAGGTTACCCCATTTGGCTCACAGCAACAACAAAAAATGATATTTTCCAAACGCAATGTTCTTGTTGTCTGTTTGTTTTAGTCGACACAACTATATTTAAGAAAAGTACAATATGTCTAAATGACTTTTCAACATTGCCTGCTCTTGAGCGTTCTCACTACTTAGAAAAGCGTAATATTGTAGGGCTTTCCTCATGCCATTTTTCATGATGGCGCTAGCAACCAGAACATTAAGCTAGCCAATACCAACAACAAACAAACTGACTATACAGCTACACGTAGTGAGAGGAAACGGAGGATACTAAACAAGGGATTTTTTACCTGGTTACATCGACATTGAACAACACAACAGCTTTTCGGCATGTTTTGTTATTTCTGTAAAACAAAAAATGTACTACGAAATTGGGTCTTTTACACTGGGGGTCAAGGGTAAAGATTGTTTGTTTTCACCAATTTGTGGACGAGGTAAATTCATTATTATTACGTGAATATCAGTTGCGGTCCAAATGTGAAGTAACTAGACGGCTCTCAACCCTCGAATCATGTTTTACATCCTCACATCTGAGTGTACCTTAAATGTCCCTTGCCCAAGCGATGGAGAGTGATGATCGGAGGCAACGTTCTTGGTGGAAATCTTGGAAGTTGAGCCTAAAAATAACGTACCTAAAGCTGTTGATGTACCTAGCAAGCTAATGTAACTAGCTAGCACTCCTGTCAGGTAGTTAGTGGAACAATAGCTATCAGCGCTTGAGAGGATCTGCAGAGAATAATGGGAGAAACTCCCCAAATACAGGTGTGCCAAACTTGTAGCGTCTTACCCAAGACCAAAGGTGCTTCAACAAAGTACTGAGTAAAGGGTCTGAATACTTATGTAAATGTGATATTTCTGTTTTCTTTTGTATACATTTGCAAACATTTCTCATTTGGCTTTGTCATTATTGGGTATTGTGTGTAGATTGATGAGGTATTATTATTTATTTTTTTTAATCAATTTTAGAAGAAGGCCGTAACATAACAAAATGTGTGTATTGTTCGATATTACGGCACTGTTCTGCCTAAAAACAACCCACCTGAAGCTGTTGATGTACCTAGCAAGCTAACGTAGCTAGCCAGCACTCCCGTTAAGAAAATATTTTCCAAATAACCTAAAGTAATAAGTAACACAATAAAATAACAATATTTATTTTATTTAACTAGGCAAGTCATTTAAGAACAAATGCTTATCAAATAAAGTAACATTTTATTTGTCACATACACATGGATAACAGAAGTTAATGCGAGTGTAGCGAAATGCTTGTGCTTCTAGTTCCGACCATGCAGTAATATCTAACAAGTAATATAACCTAACAATTCCACAACAACTACCTAATACACACAAGTGTAAAGGAATGAATAAGAATATGTACATAAAAATATATGAATGAGCGATGGCTGAACGGCATTGGCAAGATGCAGTAGATGGTATAGAGTACAGTATATACATATGAGATGAGTAATGTAGGGTATGTAAACATTATATAAAATGGCATTGTTTATTTACAATGACTGCCTTCCAGAAGGCCTCCTGCGGGGACAGGGCCCTGGGATTACAACTTTTTAAAATAAATACAGGACAAAACACACATCAAAATAAGAGTGACAACACTACATAAAGAGAGACCTAAGACAACAACATAGCAAGGTAGCAACACATGACAACACAGCAGGGTAGCAACATAACAACAACATGGTAGCAGCACAAAACATGGTACAAACATTATTGGGCACAGACAACAGCACAAAGGGCAAGAAGGGAAAGACAACAATACATCACACAAAGCAGCCACAACCGTCAGTAAGAGTGTCCATGATTGAGTCTTTGAATTTAGAGATTGAGATAAAACTGTCCAGCTTGAGTGTTTGTTGCAGCGCGTTCCTGTCGCTAGCTGCAGCAAACTGAAAAGAGGAGCGACCCAGGGATGTGTGTGCTTTAGGGACCTTTAACAGAACAGGACGGGCAGAACGGGTGTTGTATGTGGAGGATGAGGTCTGTAGATATCAGATAGGGGGGAGTGAGGCCTAAGAGGGTTTTATAAATAAGCATCAACCAGTGGGTCTTGTGACGGAGATGCTTATGGCCTGCTGGAGGTCATTTTGCAGGGTTCTGGCAGTGCTCCTCCTTGCACAAAGGCGGAGGTAGCGGTCCTGCTGCTGGGTTTTTGCCCTCCTACGGCCTCCTCCACGTCTCCTGATGTACTGGCCTGTCTCCTGGTAGCGCCTCCATGCTCTGAACACTACGCTGACAGACACAGCAAACCTTCTTGCCACAGCTCGCATTGATGTGCCATCCTGGATGAGCTGCACTACCTGAGCCACTTGTGTGGGTTGTAGACTCCGTCTCATGCTACCACTAGAGTGAGAGCACCGCCAGCATTCAAAAGTGACCAAAACATCAGCCAGGAAGCATAGGAACTGAGAAGTGGTCTGTGGTCACCACCTGCAGAATCCCTCCTTTATTGGGGGTGTCTTGCTAATTGCCTATAATTTCCACCTTTTGTCTATTCCATTTGCACAACAGAATGTGACATTTATTGTCAATCAGTGTTGCTTCCTAAGTGGACAGTTTGATTTCACAGAAGTGTGATTGACGTGGAGTTACATTGTGTTGTTTAAGTGTTCCCTTTATTTTTTTGAGCAGTGTATATACACCTATATAATACTTAGTAATTTACTTGAAATACTGTAGAATTCCATTCATTCCTATGGAGGACTGCTCCTACTGACGAGTGCCAATATGGCCGACCGGTGGCTTCAAAGCCTTTCATTGGCCAATATATAGCGTCAGTCATCCAGGGTTTATATACCTCATTAATTATAATCCTGAACCTAGAGCAAACTAGAAGGCGGTGATGTTATCTTGCTTGAAGAATGTTAAATTACAAAAATGCAATAATTAAACACATTTATTAACAATCGTTTAAAATGCAGTTCAAATTCAAACAACATGGGAAAACCGAACAAACAATTCACGTTACAGAAAGTAGATCTGAGATATTTTAACACAAACATAACAATATATGTAGGTAGGTGCTGAACATTTGTTCATATAAACCAATACAGATTAACGTAATCTGCAATCTCATTTATTGTTCTAGGATGAGTTTCACAGAGAGCCTCTCGTGGATTAGGTAAACCCGTGCCGTTCTTCTTGAGTGCAATATAAAGAAAAATCCAGATTCTCCACACTCCTCCGGAAGTGTGCACTTGTACACTTCCTGTCAAATTGGGCCTAAAACTGTCATCTTGTCAACTTCCTCCAGAGATGGGACATCTCTTTAGCTAGAGGCTGTGTCTTTACCTGAATGTTCCTGTGAGACAACACAAATCATACAGCTCAGTAATCGTCCAGGTAAACATGTAATGTACACAGCAAATAACTGCACAGAAATGTTGGTTGAATAATGTAAAGAATTGATATCCGCGACCTATCCCCTCCACGATCCTCCTTTTTCAAACCTACACACCTGTGACTTACATTATTTGGTAATAGGGACTATAAAAGAACGGCCAACCATTGCTTCTTTACCATAAGTATAGAAACAAAGAAAACTCAAGTGAGATAATTGTGATGAGATTTAACAGGATTCTGGTGCTTTACCATAACCTTCAGATAGTGACAGAGGCTGCTGCAGTGTTGGTTCTTTGCTTCGTCCTCATTGACATAGATGACTTGACACAGGTCGCAGAAGTAGCCCATGACAGGTTTAATGAATTCTCTTCCTGTAACAAACGCATTAGAAAACATAGTACTGTACTTCATAAAAGACAATGCCTCTTTACTACAGTTCATTGCTGCAAGACTTGGTAGTGTTTTCAAAGCAAACAAATTAAAATAGTTGTTTCAGCGATGAAGTCTAAAAAGGTAATTTTGTTAATTTTCTTGAAAGGAGACATGGCAGTAGCCTGGGTGCCAGTCTTATTGTGCTCTCTTGCCTACTCCTTATAGAATTGTCATGGAGTTGACAAGAGCACAAACAGATCTGGGACCAGGTTATAGAAAGAGACAGCAGATCTGGGACCAGGCTATAGAAAGAGACAACAGATCGGGGACCAGGCTATAGAAGAAGACAACAGATCTGAGACCAGGTTATAGAAAGAGACAGCCGATCTGGGACCAGGCTATAGAAGAAGACAACAGATCTGAGACCAGGTTATAGAAAGAGACAGCAGATCTGGGACCAGGTTATAGAAAGAGACAGCAGATCTGGGACCAGGCTATAGAAAGAGACAGCAGATCTGGGACCAGGCTATAGAAAGAGACAGCAGATCTGGGACCAGGTTATAGAAAGAGACAGCAGATCTGGGACCAGGCTATAGAAAGAGACAGCAGATCTGGGACCAGGCTATAGAAAGAGACAGCAGATCTGGGACCAGGCTATAGAAAGAGACAGCAGATCTGGGACCAGGCTATAGAAAGAGACAGCAGATCTGGGACCAGGCTATAGAAAGAGACAGCAGATCTGGGACCAGGCTATAGAAAGAGACAGCAGATCTGGGACCAGGCTATAGAAAGAGACAGCAGATCTGGGACCAGGCTATAGAAAGAGACAGCAGATCTGGGACCAGGCTATAGAAAGAGACAGCAGATCTGGGACCAGGCTATAGAAAGAGACAGCAGATCTGGGACCAGGCTATAGAAAGAGACAGCAGATCTGGGACCAGGCTATAGAAAGAGACAACAAATCTGGGACCAAGCTAACGTGAGTGCAGTGAGGCTATAAATCACATCCAAACACTTACCTACTGGGTTGTTGGCCTGGAACGATGACTCCATACCAGTCTTCATGGAATCTGGTCCCGTTTCCACATTATCCTCCATCTTGGTTTCTGCATTATCCTCGTTGCTACAGGCCAGCTTCTCTTTCTCAGCAGCAGAGACAGGGGCATCCTTTTGGTTTTCACCGTTGGAGGATTTGTCAATATTCCCTTCAGACGCTCCTATGTCCTCCTTGTCACAGTGTTGGGCTGGCTTGGAGCGTACTTGTCGTAATGTCTTCTCTTTTGTCTCCTCGTCCTTCTCCATTGTCTCCTCGTCCTTCTCCATTGTCTCCTCGTTCTTCTCCATTGTCTCCTCGTTCTTCTCCATTGTCTCCTCGCCCTTCTCCATTGTCTCCTCGCCCTTCTCCATTGTCTCCTCGTCCTTCTCCATTGTCTCCTCGCCCTTCTCCATTGTCTCCTCGCCCTTCTCCGTTGTCTCCTCGCCCTTCTCTGTTGTCTTGTCGTCCTTCTCTGTTGTCTTGTCGTCCTTCTCTGTTGTCTTGTCGTCCTTCTCTGTTGTCTTGTCGTCCTTCTCTGTTGTCTTGCCGTCCTTCTCTGTTGTCTTGTCGTCCTTAGCCACTGACTTTGAGTGACTGCTGGTCCGTCCACTCCTTATCCTGCTACGGCTTCTAGTACTCAAGTGATCTTTCTTACGATCACTTTTAGAATCAGATTCAGGCTTCCACCTGACAAAATAAGACAATTCCTTTTTAGTCCAGAATTATATAAGTTTAGAAACGTTTACCTTAAGATAGATAGGCAGAAATCACTGCACATAGAAAATATCCCTGTCTGATTATGTTTTATCAGAAGAGACAGAGAAACATCAATTATCAGTGGCTCCCACATGGAATGGGACTGAGTGTGTTATACGTCTGTTTAGCAGAGCAGCACCAACCCTGTTGTTAGTCTTTTGTATTTCTGAGACCGCAGGATGATCAACTTCTGGCCGTATAATTTACAACCATTATAACGCAGCTCTCTTAAAGCCTTTGTCGCATCAGAAGACCTCTCCATCTCAATGAAGCCCTGAGAGAGAGATGAGAGAGAGGAGAGAGACCATGGTTACTGAAACAACAAATACGATCAGACTTGTAGTACATCATTAGGATCGACTCCATTTTAGATTTCCTTCTGTTTGGAAAATACCTCTTCACCGTTGCGAAGGAGCAAATAGCGGTGCACTCTCCCAAAGCCTTTAACAATCTTCAGGAAGTCACTATCCGTATAGAAGCTTCTGGGAAGGTTTTTGACGTAGATCACTCTACCAGGTGTCTGATCACGTCCTGAGGGCTGAAATGAAAATATTTTACAGGTGTGGTTGTAACAAACCTTATTGACAATAGTTAACTAAAGCTGCAACGAACCCACTCAACCCAGATCGTATATATGGTGTTAGACTGACATATTGCTTAAAACCAATCTTCCCCAGTTGAATGAACAATTCTAAACAGATGACCAGTACTGACTCACAGAACACATCAGAAACAATAATTAAAAAATATATACACATTTGCTCACCTTGCTCTTGGATCTGCTCTTGATCTCATCTGTTGACTGGTTATCTGCAATGTAAGATAAACATACAATCAATGACCTTTATAACAATGCTACTCTTTCTTTAAAAGTGCTGAAGTTTGAATGGAATCTGTGGTCGGGTTGCTAGGGGTTGAGTAATAAGTCACCTTGGTTATCACCTGAGGAATCCTCCTCCAGCTCATCCAATGTAATAAGATTCTCAAGGTCCTCTGGGAAATCAGGCTGAGGGGAACAAACATCAAAACATGACACCTTGTATTTTACATATTGGAACTATGTTACTTGTCTTTTTTCAATTTGACTTGTTAAATAGATGAACTACACGTTAAAAACCTGCCAGAGCATGTATAGATGAACTACACGTTAAAGACCTGCCAGAGCATGTATAGATGAACTACACGTTAAAGACCTGCCAGAGCATGTATAGATGAACTACACGTTAAAGACCTGCCAGAGCATGTATAGATGAACTACACGTTAAAGACCTGCCAGAGCATGTATAGATGAACTACACGTTAAAGACCTGCCAGAGCATGTATAGATGAACTACACGTTAAAGACCTGACAGAGCATGTATAGATGAACTACACGTTAAAGACCTGCCAGAGCATGTATAGATGAACTACACGTTAAAGACCTGCCAGAGCATGTATAGATGAACTACACGTTAAAGACCTGCCAGAGCATGTATAGATGAACTACACGTTAAAGACCTGACAGAGCATGTATAGATGAACTACACGTTAAAGACCTGACAGAGCATGTATAGATGAACTACACGTTAAAGACCTGACAGAGCATGTATAGATGAACTACACGTTAAAGACCTGACAGAGCATGTATAGATGAACTACACGTTTAAGACCTGACAGAGCATGTATAGATAAACTACACGTTTAAGACCAGACAGAGCATGTATAGATGAACTACACGTTAAAGACCTGACAGAGCATGTATAGATGAACTACACGTTAAAGACCTGACAGAGCATGTATAGATGAACTACACGTTAAAGACCTGACAGAGCATGTATAGATGAACTACACGTTAAAGACCTGACAGAGCATGTATAGATGAACTACACGTTAAAGACCTGACAGAGCATGTATAGATGAACTACACGTTAAAGACCTGCCAGAGCATGTATAGATGAACTACACGTTAAAGACCTGACAGAGCATGTATAGATGAACTACACGTTAAAGACCTGACAGAGCATGTATAGATGAACTACACGTTAAAGACCTGACAGAGCATGTATAGATGAACTACACGTTTAAGACCTGACAGAGCATGTATAGATGAACTACACGTTTAAGACCTGACAGAGCATGTATAGATGAACTACACGTTAAAGACCTGACAGAGCATGTATAGATGAACTACACGTTAAAGACCTGACAGAGCATGTATAGATGAACTACACGTTTAAGACCTGACAGAGCATGTATAGATGAACTACACGTTAAAGACCTGACAGAGCATGTATAGATGAACTACACGTTAAAGACCTGACAGAGCATGTATAGATGAACTACACGTTTAAGACCTGACAGAGCATGTATAGATGAACTACACGTTAAAGACCTGACAGAGCATGTATAGATGAACTACACGTTAAAGACCTGACAGAGCATGTATAGATGAACTACACGTTAAAGACCTGACAGAGCATGTATAGATGAACTAACTACATGTTAAAGACCGACATGTACTTTACCTCATCATCAATGTATGAAGTATCTCCTTTCTGGTCTTCAACATCTATCTCTTTCCCCTGTTCTGACCCGGTAGCTGAGAGCTCTTTCCCCTGTTCTGACCCGGTAGCTGAGAGCTCTTTCCCCTGTTCTGACCCGGTAGCTGAGAGCTCTTTCCCCTGTTCTGACCCGGTAGCTGAGAGCTCTTTCCCCTGTTCTGACCCGGTAGCTGAGAGCTCTTTCCCCTGTTCTGACCCGGTAGCTGAGAGCTCTTTCCCCTGTTCTGACCCGGTAACTGAGAGCTCTTTCCCCTGTTCTGACCCGGTAGCTGAGAGCTCTTTCCCCTGTTCTGACCCGGTAGCTGAGAGCTCTTTCCCCTGTTCTGACCCTGTAACTGAGAGCTCTTTCCTCTGTTCTGACCCAGTAACTGAGAGCTCTTTCCCCTGTTCTGACCCGGTAGCTGATAGCTCTTCTGTAGGAGCATCATCTACAGTCCCAGAGGTTGCTTTCTGCCTGGGCTCACATAGTTCTTTAAACTCCTGGATCAAGTCCTCAGCACTCTCCTGCGGTTCCTCTTCCTCCTCTACCTCTCCCTCCTCTCCCATGTCAGAGTTCTCCTCCCCATCCTCCCCATACACGGCCATCCCCTCGATGTCACTGTCCATTTCACAGGCCTCCATGGCTCCATCCTCCTGGCTGTCCTGGGTCTCAGTTTCTTGCTTGCTCTGGTCAATCGTGTCGACAGCCTTTTTGGACTTCTCCATCACAGTGGAGGACTGGGATGTGGCCTTATTCTTGATGGGAGGTTGTGAGCGAGTGGATGTGGAAATGGGGGATACCTTCTCACTGGACACCCGCTCTTTACTATGGGAGTGAGGGCTTCTGGAGGACTGACTGGAGCTCTGTTTGCTGGGGGACCTTGGCCTGCGAGGGCTTCTGGAGGACCGACTGGAGCTCTGTTTGCTGGGGGACCTTGGCCTGCGAGGGCTTCTGGAGGACCGACTGGAGCTCTGTTTGCTGGGGGACCTTGGCCTGCGAGGGCTTCTGGAGGACCGACTGGAGCTCTGTTTGCTGGGGGACCTTGGCCTGCGAGGGCTTCTGGAGGACCGACTGGAGCTCTGTTTGCTGGGGGACCTTGGCCTGCGAGGGCTTCTGGAGGGCCGACTGGAGCTCTGTTTTCTGGGGGACTTTGGCCTGCTTTTACCCCCACTGTTTGATTTCACTCGTTCTTTGTGACGGTCGCTATCCCTCTCTCTACTCCTCCTCCTTTTTGAGGAGGTTGGTGAATCTCTCCTGGGGCTGAGGGACCGCCTTCTGGGGCTTGGGGTTCTCTTCCTCTTAGATCTGTCTTCAGACTTCCTGCTCCTGTCTGGAGACTTCCTGTCTGAAGACTTCCTCTCAGACATGGTCCTGCATGATGTGATGGAAAAAAGGTTTACAGACAACACTTTTATTTCCATGTTTTCTGGATTTTACAGAGTCTAAATTAACTATTTCTCCTTTAATACAGTGGTTATAACAGTGACAGTGTCTGACAATCTGAATTCAGAAGCCATAATTAATGCATGTTTACATGCAAAACAAAAGGTAATAGCACAACAGGGGACGCATCAACTTACCGAAGTGTATCATACTCTGATGAGAAGGCCACTTTAATATGTATCTCATCTATTTTCAGGTGTTTGGACGTATGGTGTCCAACAAGCTTCTGTGCATCCAGTGCATTCGTCATTTCCACAAATGCCTAAGAGGACAGAATACACGGTAAGCAAATTGTAGTATACTATAACAAAGACCCCTAAAAATTTCAAAGCAATATGCTGTTTAATACCTGCGTAGGTAAGAATAGAGAGTGCGCCACAGGTCCAAATCCTTCCGCTACGGCCAGTAACTCTCTTTTCCACGCGGCAGACTCTTTACCAGGAGGCACAGGGGAAAAACTCAACACCCGGGAACTCTATATGGACGTAAATGGATTTATTTAACTCATTGAATAATACTGTGTGCGTGTGTGGTTGTTTTAGGGAAAAATCTTCAATTACCCCTTCAACCAAATTTAACAAAGAGTTAGTAAATTAATTAATCTTGTAAAAATGTACCTGCAGGAAATTAAATGTTGACGAGACAGAGAAGGTGACTTGTCCTCCTTTCACCATCACTGGGTTACTGAGGTAGTATGTCACAATATCGGCGGCCTGGTCCGTTGACTCCAACTCCACAAACGCCTGAAGATGCAGCATTACAAGAACCATGAAAACATTATAACTAGAATGGATATCCCTATTGTAGTCAATATGGGTGGCGATTCTATTTCTATACTTACATGATGATGAATATAAGATTTTCTCAATTATTATTCAGTCAATACAAGACTTTTGACCCATTTCATAGGAATTGAAAACACATATATTAGGTATTTGAATAGATGGCAGAATGAATAGGCTACTAGTCTTCTTACCAAAGCAGGGAACATGATGACTTTCACAACTTCACCAAACGGTTTAATCAGGTCCTTCAAACCATCTTCGTTGAGACACCGGGCGGTAAATTTGGCACAAACCACTTTGCCACTCCCCTAGAAAATTATGGCAAGTAAACAGACAATGTGAAAACTAAAAAAAGGGGGAAACTAGATAGTAATAAACCAGAACAACAGGAAGAACAACAATACCTTTGTAACCTTTGTCTTAGTGTCTACGTTTTTTCTAGAGCAGCTACTTGACGGTTTACCTACAGGACAATATAAAAGGTAAGTTACTGACACGTTAATATGTTATATGAATAAATCAGACATATACCGTCAAAGCAAATGGTCCTGTGTGGCTGTTTGTAGAACATGGCGCTACCAACACCAGAGTTCTGGGGCGGCAAGTAGCCTAGCGGTTAGAGCGTTGGACTTGTAACCAAAAGGTTGCAAGATCGAATCCCCGAACTGACAAGGACAAAATCTGTCGTTCTGCCCCTGAACAAGGCAGTTAACCCACTGTTCCTAGGCCGTCATTGAAAATAAGAATTTGTTCTTAACTGACTTGCCTAGTTAAATAAAGGTAAAATAAAATAATATTTAAAATTCGAAATACCAAAATGTATGCTTGATAAAAGTGTCTGATAAAATGGACAGGAAGTAATACAGGAATAATACAGGAAGTATTCACACCCCTTGACTTATTTCACATTGTTGTGTTTCAGCCTGAATATAAAATGGATTAAATTGAGATTTTGTGTCACTGGCCTGCACACATAATGTAAAAGTGGAATTATGTTCTGAGAAATGTTAACAAATTAATGAAAAATGAAAAGCTGAAATGCCAATATGTATTCAACCACCTTGTTATGGCAAGCCTTAATAAGTTCAGGATTAAAAATGTCTTTAACAAGTTGCAAGGACTCATTCTGTGTTCAATACTAGTGTTTAATATTATTTTTGAATGACTACCTCATCTCTGTACCCCACACATACAATGATCTGTAAGGTCCCTCAGTCGAGCATTGAACTTCAAACACAGATTCAGCCACAAAGACCAGGGAGGTTTTCCAATGCCTCACAAAGAATGGCACGTATTGGTAGATGGGTAAAAATAAAATAAAGCAGACATTGAATATCGCTTTGAGCATGGAGAAGTTATTAATTACACTTTGGATGGTGTGTCAATACACCCAGTCACTACAAAGATACAGGTGTCCTTCCTAACTCAGTTGCCGGAGAGGAAGGAAACCTCTCAGGGATTTCACCATGAGGTGAATGGTAACTTTAAAACAGTTACAGAGTTTAATGGCTGTGATTGGAGAAAACTGAGGATCAACAACTTTGTAGTTAAGCCACAATACTAAAGGGAAAAGGGGGGATACCTAGTCAGCTGTACAACTGAATGCCTTCAACTGAAATGTGTCTTCCGCATTTAACCCAACCCCTCTGAATCAGAGAGGTACGGAGGGGGGCTGCCTTAAATCAACATCCATGTCTTTGGCGCCCGGGGAACAGTGGGTTAACTGCCTTGCTCAGGGGCAGAACAACAGACTTTAACCTTGTCAGCTCAGGGATTCGATCCAGCAACTTTTCCGTTACTGTCCCAATGCTCTAACCACTAGGCTACCTACTAACCTAAATGACAGAGTGAAAAGAAGGAAGCTTGTACAGAATAAAAATATTCCAAACATGCATCCGGTTTACAATAAAGTAAAACTGCTAAAAAGATGGCCAAAATGTTTACTTTATGTCCTGAATACAAAGCATTATGTTTGGGGCATCACCAACACAACACCTCACTGAGTACCAACTCTTAATATTTTCAAGCATGGTATTTCTACATCATGTTATGGGTGTGCTCGTCATCGACAAGTACTAGGGAGTTTTTTAGGATAAAATGAAACAGAATAGAGCAAAGCGCAGGAAAAATCCTAGAGGAAAACCTGGTTCAGTCTGTTTTCCAACCGACACTGGGAAACAAATTCGCCTTTCAGCAAGACAATAACCTACAACTCAAGGCCAAATATACACTGGAGTTGCTTACCAAGATGACATTGAATGTTCCTGAGTGGCCTAGTTACAGTTGACTTAAATCATTTGCAACAATTTCAAAAAACATGTTTTCACTTTGTCATTATGGGGTATTGTGTGTAGATGGGCGCGAGAGAACAAAATATATTTAATCCATTTTGAATTCAGGCTGTAACAACAAAATGTAGAATAAGTCAAGGGTTATGAATACTTTCTGAAGGCAATGTATTATGTAGAGGCAAGCTAATGCAGTTAGTTTACCTAAGTAGTTAATAGACCTATGGGAAGGTCCACCAGTCTTCTCTTCAACCCTTGGTCTGTCTGTGTGGTCGTCACCACTAAAGGGATTAAAAGGATTGTAGTTAAGATCTATGCTACATTAATACCAAGCACACACACACAGAGACAGAGAGATATTCACTTACCTTCTGGCGGTCTGCATCTGGCAATCCCATTCAGGATACCTAAAAACGTAGGCACAGGAAGAAGAGATGGAATGATTTTTTAAAAATCTGAACAATTTAGGAACTTAATCGATTTAAGCTAGGCCTATTACAATATCAATATTGACAGTAAGAGTTCAAAACGTCATCAAATGTATTGGCCACATACACATATTTAGCAGATATATAGCAAAATGCTTGTGTCATGCTGTTGAGTGGAGAACTGGAAAAACATATTGAGTATGTGATTACTCACATTTGAAGAAGTGTGAGCTGTCCGTCTGCATGTTGAGTTCCATTGATGTGTGTGAACCAGAACTGCAACAACAACAAAAATGACAAAAAAATAAGTACTCACTGATTGTTCATATTTAAGATAATGCATAGCCTGTATTCTAACATACGTAGCAGTAACTGTGTATTATTAGTGGCACAAATAGGCTTAAGATTCATACACGTTGGACCCTTTCACACACACATGAACCTACCTGAGACCCAGATAATGCAGATTCAACAGAAATAAGAGGAGTAAGCTACTTACCTTTTCAGAGAGCACAGTAATATCGCAGAGACAGCACGAATAAGGAAACGTTTGGGGGATTTCTCCGTGGAAGTCAAGAGCAGCCTTCTTGGTGGGAGTGTTGCCAGAGGTGGCCATCTTGATTGTGACAACTGGGACATCTTGGTCTGGGCGTGGTCTGTAGTTTGTAGCTGGTGGTGGTGGGTACCTGTAATCTACTGCTGGTTGGGATGAGTTGGGGGGTTTCCAGCTGTTGCTGCTTCCTCCTTGGGCCGTGCTGTAAGTGGACCTAGGAGTTTGGTAACTTCTGGGAGT
Organism: Salvelinus fontinalis; assembly: GCF_029448725.1. Taxonomy (NCBI): domain Eukaryota; kingdom Metazoa; phylum Chordata; class Actinopteri; order Salmoniformes; family Salmonidae; genus Salvelinus; species Salvelinus fontinalis. The sequence goes on from NC_074670.1 coordinate 77,978,368, forward strand.
TTCTTTACCATAATGGTAGTCCACAACTCGGACAGGCACAGGTTCTAGGCGAGAGCGTGTGTACTGCATTGGGTTGCCATGACGATCTAGTTGCCAGGGCTCAGCCTGTTCTGTGGGAAGGAGTTGGGAAGGGGGAAGAGCGTGGTGGGGGTCCAATGGGTAGTCTAATGGCTGAGAACGACTCTGGTCACCCTGCTCCCACGCACGGCCTGGAGGAGGGGTAGCAGTGGGGGGCCGAGATGTGGCAGCAGGGGGGTAAGAGATCATAGCTAGATATGGTGGCTGCTGTGTCGCCCTCTTCTTTCTGATCTCCAGGAGCAGACGTGGTAGGTTCTCCACAGTGATGAGCTCCTCAGGCATCTCGGCTAGTAGAGACAAGTCTTTGGGCTCGAGCCCACAGCTGCTCAGGAGGGTCAGAATTTGGTCTGACCGACTTAGAGAGGAAGAGTAAGGGTCTGACTGGCGTAGTGAGAAGGAGTAAGGGGACTCGTTGGCAGCGGAGGCTCTGGATGAGGAGGATGGGTAGGATGGTATTGTGGAATGAGACGGTGGCTCCTGGGACGATCTGTAAACATTGTGACCGTGGTCTCCAGGGTGCAGGTGATCTGGAGAGTCAAAAGCGCTGGCTCTTAGATCTGTAGCTGGTGTTGGTCCTCTGTAGGAGTAGTTGTGAGACATGCTGGAACGTAAACGTATCAAATCTCTGTAAAGAAAGTTGCCAGTGAAGAGATGAGGGGTCAAAGAAGTAATCTAGGGGAATATGGATTCAATATCAGGAAACTTGGGGGCGGGGTCTATCTTGGCTGATTCCTTGTAGGTGACATGCTGGCGATAACCAGCAGGCCTTGTCCGAACCGTCATGCTAGCTAACGTCATCTGGCAAATGCTGGCTGAACGAGCGTTAGTTAGCCCTGACATGGAGCCAAACCATAGGCCTGAAAGGGTTGCTCGTGCAAGTGATAAAAATGACATAGATAGCTAGATAGATATCGTAGAGACCATCGAAATGAATAGGATAAATTTACTAAAACGAAACTGACACTGGCTGAACTAGCAAAGCTAACGTTGACGTAAGCAAGCTAACTTCATCTCAGGTTAGCTCGATAACTAGCTATCGTACAAACCAGCAATTTTTGAAAGCTGAAGATAATTAGTGAATACATATAAAGACTTGACATAAATATCGGTATGCAACTTTATTCATTAAGTATCTTACCGTAACCTGTAGCGAAGGAGCTAGCGCGCTTCACTGGCGTCTAAACCGGAACCGGAAGTGAAAGGTAAACTACAATAATTTTGTACAAAGTAAAAGTCGATTGCGGTTTGTTTACTATATGAAAACAGGGTATTCAAGAGTATACATTTATGAGGGAGCCATGTTTATTTTTTTGTGAAATCACAAATATATAGTCCATCCATCAATATTTATTTTCAAATACTTTAAGAAAAAAATATATATGTTTTTTTGTATGTTTGTGCAATACTTTTGGTACATTTTTATACAGTAGTTTTACTTTTTATGTGCATTTAAAAAAAATCTAAAGTCAACATCTACATGGCAGTAGGATATCAAGCACCAGGCTCTGAACGATAATGGCAGGAAGTAGAGGAGCAATGAAAATAAAAGGCTCCTTTAACAGCTTCTACCCACAAGCCATAAGACTGCTGAACAATTAATCAAATGGCCACCCGGACTATTTACAATCTGCATTTCAATAAAAGGAATTCATAATGCAAACCAAGATCTAATGAAAAATGTCTTCTGATTTTTAAATGAACCAATAATTTTGATTGAACAGAAAATTATTATTTGATGGGGGAGGTATGTTAGAACTACTTACATAACATAGGCCTATAATATTCAAAAAGGAAATAAAAGGTCTTCTGGCTCCTACCCTGTTTTAACATTCAGAAGAGTTACAAAAAAACATATGATTTATATACACAACATTATTCAAAACGTTAACCATGCAGGGCTAGCTGGAAAACTTTGGCAACACATTAAGTGCAACAGATTAACAAAACTCAAACAGATCTTCCTACGCTGGCTTCAGTGTGGACAGATAACTTGTTCATCAGAAGACTAGTCTCAGTGCTTCAATCCTGGTACAAATTCTTGCGCTTCAGGGTTCAAATTGCTGTTAACCTAAAGAGAAAAAAACATGAGGGAAAATGAAAAGTTTACAGAGATTATTCAACCCAAACAAATGGTGATGTCATAGGCCGACTATTTGTACAGTATGTTCCAGCCTGTGCCATCTTGACAAAAATCATACTTTATACTTATGCTAAAATGTTTATTTTATTCTACTGAGCCATTTACTTTCTGTTCATATTCTTATCTTTTATTATTTATTATTGTTGTTGCATTGTCGACAAGGAACCTGCAAGTAAGCATTTCATTGGAGGGTGTATCCCTTGTGTATCCCGTACATACGACTAATAAAACTTGAAACTAGAACAAGATAGCACATATATATCTGGGACTAGGCCAGCCTCAGTCTGTATCACATCCGGCCGTGATTGGGAGTCCCATAGGGCGGCGCACAATTGGCCCAGTGTCATCCGGGTTTGGCTGTCATTGTAAATAAGAATTTGTTCTTAATTGACTTGCCTAGTTAAATAAAGGTTAAAACAAAAAAAAATATATATATTTTAAAGCCTCAGAAACACATACTTTGTCCAAAGACGGAATGACTGTTTTACCTGACATCATGTTCATGTCAAAACGATCAACATGGGTATGGTGATATTTAAAAAAAAATAAGTGATTATTATATGATATATACAATAAAATGTAAAAAATAATAATAATAATAATACAATAAAATGTATAATTAGTCTGAGAAAGATGTTTAGATTTTTTTTTCACGCAATGATATGGGGAGATTTCTAGTGTGGTCAGGGTTTAAGATTAGATCACACATCCTGTTTCAGATTAAACCTGTCAAATAGTTCACTCCGTTCAACTTTATTGTCTGTCAAACGGTAGAAGTTATTGAGATTGATGTGTGACTTTTATTTGAATGACTGGATTGCTGTAACATCTCTGTCATGTTGCTTAACACCTTGAAGCTATTTTTTAACTCATAACTAGCCACGTTGTTGTCCTGCCGAAAAGAGGTGTGAAACAAAGCACTATGCACAGGAAGAATCCCACCATGCAGTGGGGCATGCACTCCAGTCTTGTGAAAATGGCCACTGCCTGCTAGTGCTATGGCACCCTATTCCTGGTCAAAATTAGGGCTCTACACTCTTAGTAAAAAGGATTCCAAAAGGGTTCTTTGGCTGTCCCCGTAGGAGAACACTTTTTGGTTCCAGGTAGAACCCTCTGTGAAATGGGTTCTACATGGAACTCTAAAGAGTTTTACCTGGAACCAAAAGGGTTCTACCTGGAACTATAAAAGGTTCTTCAAAGGGTTCTCCTATGGGGACAGACGTAAAACCTTTTTAGGTTCTAGGTTGCACCTTTTCTTCTGAGCGTGTATAGGGAATAGTGTGCCTTTTCAGCCATATATTCCGTTGTAATACGATCTGCTGACTGAGAATGTACAACTAACACTAGTGTGAAAGGGTAAACTTAACGCTAAACCTTGAAATACATTCCAATGTTTTGATATTTGCAATAAAATATATTTTGATCGTTCCCTATGGAGAGAAATTGTTTTGGGATCAATCATTGTGTCAGGCTTTATTTTAGAACATTCTCCATGTGGCTCACTGTTGCTGTACTTTTCAATGTGACTGGGAATCGATGTTATAAAAAGGGAAATAAAATGCTGTTCATTATTTCCGTTTGAGGATTTTCGTAAATAATAAAATTGAGAATGTAAAATATGAGTTATTAAAATATTTGTTTCCTTATCTGCATGTCATATAATCTATATGGAACCAAATCACTGTAGACTTGTCTCATCAATGGAACTGAGTCATCATACATTTGGGAAATTAAAAAGCATAACAAATAAAACATTTGATTTGAAAAAAAACAGTTAAATTGTTCTTGGATGATTTTGAAGATTCTTCTCATTATGAGCGAACAGTATTTGTAATGTACTGTAGATGTGTATTACTCATTTCTATCCAGCTGTATAGTGTATCTTCTACCTATTTACTGGCCGCCTATCCTCCCTTGCTTACAGTCTGATGTAGAAGGTACTTTATCAGTGTAAGAGAGATTTATACAGTATTAATATTCTTCCAGTATTTTACCTTATTCAGATATAAATATATATTTCCACACTGAGGTTGTAATAATACTGTGAAAATTATGATAATGCCCTTTTAGTGTAAGAGCTGTTTGAAAAGACTGTCTGATATTTCAGCCTGTTTTGGAGGGATGGAGTTCTGGCCTGCCTGGTGACATCATCAAGGCGGCAAGTAAGAGAGTTCCATCCCTCTTCCATCCCCATCCCTCCCTCCCTCTCTGCCAATAACAGCCTGTTTTCAGTTTTCCCCTCCCCACTCAGACCCCTCCCACACAGTCCTAGAAAAATGATTGCTTGAGAAATTGCTATTTGCTAAGAAGCTATATATATATATATTTTTTTTTTTTACCATTTAAATTGAAAACAATCACAGTAAGGTACTTAATTGTTACCCAGAAATGATTTGATAGTCAGATAAGGTGCTGCAATAATGAAATGTTAATATGGAGATTAATTCAACCAGAAGCCAGATCCTTTTAATTTAATTTCCAATAGTTACTCATGAAAATAAGATCATACTCATAATACTCTCTATATAAGACTAAAATATAAAATCCCTGTAATGTGATGGAATAGAAGCTGTGAAGTTTAACATCTAGCTAATCCAGCATTAGAAAACTATACATGGATTAGTGTCTGTATTGCGTAATATATATATATTTTTTTTCAGACTTCTTTGTTTTACAGCTTTGAATGACGGACAGTTGAAAGTGGCTTAATGAATTAATTTCTCATAGTAAAGGCATTAGCATAGTAATTTGTTTCAGCCTTCATATTTCATCAAAATAAATAAGAAATCCTTAGGCCTATTTTCTTGCAGGAAAACAACAATAGTGGTATAGAGAGAGGTTGCTGTACTGTCACTACCTCCTCCAGACATAACCCGAACCCCCGGAAAAATCCATAGCCCACTATAGTGCAGGCAGCAGATGTTCTTTTCACTGGTGTAATGGACTGACAGAACGACATACAGAAATGTTGATATGTCTGTAATACCGCTGTTAAAGAAGCATAGGGTCGGTTTTCCAACTCCAGATTAGGCCTACTCCCGGACTAAAAAGCACGACGCTCAATGGAGAATCTCCATTGAAAATTTCAAAAACTAACAAGAGACCAGTAAAAACATCCGTTTCTAGTAAAAAACACAGAAATTCTCAACCACCATCCAATAAAAGACATCTTCTGGCACACCATCTTGAATGCCTGCTACCTCAAATCAAATCAACGTTTATTTGTCACGTGCACTAAATACAACAGATGTAACCTTACAGTGAAATGCTTACTTACAGGCTCTAACCAACAGTGCAAAAAAGGTGTATTAGGTGAACAATAGGTAGGTAAAGAAATAAAACAGTAAAAAGACAGGCTATATACAGTAGCGAGGCTATAAAAGTAGCGAGGCTACATACAGACACCGGTTAGTCAGGCTGATTGAGGTAGTATGTACATGTAGATATGGTTAAAGTGTCTATGCATACATGATGAACAGAGAGTAGCAGTAGCGTAAAAGAGGGGTTGGCGGGTGGTGGGTGGTGGGTGGGACACAATGCAGATAGCCCGGTTAGCCACTGTGTGGGAGCACTAGTTGGTCAGCCCAATTGAGGTAGTATGTACATGAATGTGTAGTTAAAGTGACTATGCATATATGATCAACAGAGAGCAGCAGCACCTGATGTACTGATTGATGTAGACCACCTGGTACATTAAATTCATTCAAATGTTTACACAAAATAAACTAAATGAATATCTATCTAACCCCTAAAAGCTTTTTAGAATGTATAAACGTCATTCTGTTTTTCTTCCAATCATATTACTGGAATCAATTCTTTTTAATCTTGAGAGCAGAGCATTTGTGTTTGGAAGGGTTGAGGAGGCTGGCGGCTGTGAGTTATATTTCAATTCAGTGAAGAAAATATGTTTTTTCCCCTCACATCTATCCTTTATCATGATTAGTAGCTAGTGGGAAAATGGAGAATCAGGGTGAGGGTCGTCTCGCGGGGCTATCCTTCCAAATCTCGTCTTGTGAAGAGCATGGCGTTCAAGGCTAAGCTTGGGGATATTACACAACCCCAACTATCAGTGTTCAGTGGGTTGCAGGGTTGAGGTCAATTCAGAAATTAAACCAAAATCCAATAACAAATGTTCCGAATTAAAAAGCTTTTTAGAATTGGAATTCCAATTCCAGAATTGACCTGGAACTGACCTCACCCCGGTGGGTTGTGGTAAAATATGGTGGGAGGGTCATGTTTGAGGAAACAATTGACGTGATTGACAGCTGTCTCTGCTTTCTACTGTTTCCTCAAATATTTTATGCAGAGAAATCAGGCATTTTGACTTCTACCTAAGTGAGAACATAACATCTGCGAATACCTTGAAATTAAAGGTGCTCAATCAATTAAAGAACCAACCAAATGACAATCCATCTAGACTGGAGAACCAACACAATGCCAATCCATCTGGACTGGAGAACCAACCCAATGCCAATCCACCTAGACTGGAGAACCAACCCAATGCCAATCCATCTGGACTGGAGAACCAACCCAATGCCAATCCATCTGGACTGGAGAAACAATCCAATGCCAATCCATCTGGACTGGAGAACCAACCCAATGCCAATCCATCAGGACTGGAGAACCAACCAAATGCCAATCAATCTGGACTGGAGAACCAACCCAATGCCAATCCATCTAGACTGGAGAACCAACACAATGCCAATCCATCTGGACTGGAGAACCAACCCAATGCCAATCCATCTAGACTGGAGAACCAACCCAATGCCAATCCATCTAGACTGGAGAACCAACCCAATGCCAATCCATCCAGACTGGAGAACCAACCCAATGCAAATCCATCCGGACTGGAGAACCAACCAAATGCCAATCCATCTGGACTGAAGAAACAACCCAATGCAAATCCATCTGGACTGGAGAACCAACCCAATGCCAATCCATCCGGACTGGAGAACCAACCCAATGTCAATCCATCTGGACTGGAGAACCAACCCAATGCCAATCCATATAGACTGGAGATCCAACCAATGCCAATCCATCTAGACTGGGGAACCAACCCAATGCCAATCCATCTGGACTGGAGAACCAACCCAATGACAATCCATCTAGACTGGAGAACAAACCAATGCCAATCCATCTGGACTGGAGAACCAACCCAATGCCAATCCATCTGGACTGGAGAACCAACCCAATTCCAATCCATCTGGCCTGGAGAACCAATCCAATGCCAATCAATCTGGACTGGAGAACCAACCCAATGCCAATCCATCTAGACTGGAGAACCAACCCAATGCCTATCCATCCGGACTGGAGAACCAACCCAATGCCAATCCATCTAGACTGGAGAACCAACCCAATGCCGATCCATCTGGACTGGAGAACCAACCAACTGCCAATCAATCTGGACTGGAGAACCAACCCAATGCCCGATCCATCTAGACTGGAGAATTGGTCCTTCATAGATTCAGAGTAACTCATTTGGACGGCAGCAAATGGACGGGGGGGATCTAATTACTATCACCCTTCACTGTCAACACACCACAACTGACAGCACAGCCTCGTAATAGACATATCAGCATTCATAGCTATGGCCATCACGATGACACGGAGGTAGGTAGCAAGCCTCTCCTGCTGACCTCGCTAGTGATGTTTACATTACAAGTCTGGACTTAGCCCTGTTCATCAGACATAAGACCTTGAGGGAATGATATCTGATTTACCCTGGCAGCTCATCTTTAACAAACAGTTTGATATCACGGCATCCACGTATATAAAGAGGTTCTCAAATTTAGTGAAGTCATTGATCAAACTGTTATGTGGGCTTGGTTACTAGTTATCTTCCAGAACAGTATTTCTAATATTCTCTGCAACACTAATATAAAGTGTTCAGTAGCTACGTAATGAAACCGATACAATGTTGATCAGACGTTATTAATTCAACATGTTTTTGTGTTTTTCCAAAAGGACATCGGTGTAGCAGATGGTAGATCAATGCATATGATACATATTCAGATGTCATGTTCTGTGATCTGAGCTCCTCGTTCAAAGAGATGAATCCTTCATTACAACAATGATTCATTGTGGCATGGTGATTGACCTAGAAGATCAATTGAAAGACATCAACCCTTTTGTCCTCTAAGGGGGCTTTCACAGCAAATTGGTTAGGACTGTTAAAACAACAATAGTATTAAAACATTAAAACAACAATAGTAATTTATTAACATTCGATTAATGATGGCTGACAATTGAAAAGCATCTTACAATGGAAGTACAACAGGAAACATAAGCATTTGTCATGACAGGAAGGAGAGAGTTAAAAAAAAATTGAACCTTTATTTAACTAGGCAAGTCAGTTAAGAACGAATTCTTATTTACAATGACGGCCTACCAAAAGGCCTCCTGTGGGGACAGGGGCCTGGGATTAAAAATACAATATAAATATAGAACAAAACACTCATCATGAAAAGAGAGACAACACAACACTACATAAAGAGAGACCTAAGACAACAACATAGCATGGCAGCAACACATGACAACACAGCATGGTAGCAAAACAACAACATGGTAGCAGCACAAAACATGACACAAACATTATTGGGCACAGACAACAGCACAAAGGGCAAGAAGGTAGAGACAACAATACATCACACAAAGCAGCCACAACTCTCAGAGTGTCCATGATTGAGTCTTTGAATTTAGAGATTGACAGTTGCTTACATTGTTTTAATGTGCAGATTTGAGATCCTTTGTTTTTGACCAACGTGACAGATATAGGATACCCCAAACTACATGACATTAGGGAGTGGCCAGGGGGAGCCTGTTCCATCCCTACTAGGAATAGGAAGCTGCAAAATGAAAACATCCTGGAGCCCGCTGCTCAGAAGCACCAGAGCACGGAGAGGACAGCTGTCACCAGCCAAGTCCGAAGCCTCCTGATCTGGGCACTGAGACGGCTCTCGCTGGGCAGTGTCTGTCTTGGCTGAGGAAGATGAACGAGGAATTGACACCATGTCTAATCTCTAGTCACAGATGGTGATTCCCTAGAGGAAGTGTAACTGGCCTCACACAGACCCAATGTCAAGACACTCGTTTTTTTTTCTCTTTCCAACCCTCCATCGCCCACCGTCTGCTTTGTTATCAGACACGAGGAACTGTTCCATTCTGGAAACATCAGACACCAGGAACTGTTCCATTCTGGAAACATCAGACAGGAGGAACTGTTCCATTCTGGAAACATCAGACACCAGGAACTGTTCCATTCTGGAAACATCAGACAGGAGGAACTGTTCCATTCTGGAAACATCAGACAGGAGGAACTGTTCCATTCTGGAAACATCAGACAGGAGGAACTGTTCCATTCTGGAAACATCAGACAGGAGGAACTGTTCCATTCTGGAAACATCAGACACCAGGAACTGTTCCATTCTGGAAACATCAGACAGGAGGAACTGTTCCATTCTGGAAACATCAGACAGGAGGAACTGTTCCATTCTGGAAACATCAGACAAGAGGAACTGTTCCATTCTGGAAACATCAGACAGGAGGAACTGTTCCATTCTGGAAACATCAGACAGGAGGAACTGTTCCATTCTGGAAACATCAGACAGGAGGAACTGTTCCATTCTGGAAACATCAGACAGGAGGAACTGTTCCATTCTGGAAACATCAGACAGGAGGAACTGTTCCATTCTGGAAACATCAGACAGGAGGAACTGTTCCATTCTGGAAACATCAGACAGGAGGAACTGTTCCATTCTGGAAACATCAGACACCAGGAACTGTTCCATTCTGGAAACATCAGACAGGAGGATCTGTTCCATTCTGGAAACATCAGACAGGAGGAACTGTTCCATTCTGGAAACACCAGACACCAGGAACTGTTCCATTCTGGAAACATCAGACACCAGGAACTGTTCCATTCTGGAAACATCAGACAGGAGGAACTGTTCCATTCTGGAAACATCAGACAGGAGGAACTGTTCCATTCTGGAAACATCAGACAGGAGGAACTGTTCCATTCTGGAAATATCAGACAGGAGGAACTGTTCCATTCTGGAAACATCAGACAGGAGGAACTGTTCCATTCTGGAAACATCAGACACCAGGAACTGTTCCATTCTGGAAACATCAGACACCAGGAACTGTTCCATTCTGGAAACATCAGACACCAGGAACTGTTCCATTCTGGAAACATCAGACACCAGGAACTGTTCCATTCTGGAAACATCAGACAGGAGGAACTGTTCCATTCTGGAAACATCAGACAGGAGGAACTGTTCCATTCTGGAAACATCAGACAGGAGGAACTGTTCCATTCTGGAAACATCAGACAGGAGGAACTGTTCCATTCTGGAAACATCAGACACCAGGAACTGTTCCATTCTGGAAACATCAGACAGGAGAAACTGTTCCATTCTGGAAACATCAGACACCAGGAACTGTTCCATTCTGGAAACATCAGACACCAGGAACTGTTCCATTCTGGAAACATCAGACAGGAGGAACTGTTCCATTCTGGAAACAACAGACACAAGGAACTGTTCGATTCTGGAAACATCAGACACCAGGAACTGTTCCATTCTGGAAACATCAGACACCAGGAACTGTTCCATTCTGGAAACATCAGACACCAGGAACTGTTCCATTCTGGAAACATCAGACACCAGGAACTGTTCCATTCTGGAAACATCAGACACCAGGAACTGTTCCATTCTGGAAACATCAGACACCAGGAACTGTTCCATTCTGGAAACATCAGACAGGAGGAACTGTTCCGTTCTGGAAACATCAGACACCAGGAATTGTTCCATTCTGGAAACTTTAGACACCAGGAACTGTTCCATTCTGGAAACATCAGACAGGAGGAACTGTTCCATTCTAGAAACATCAGACAGGAGGAACTGTTCCATTCTGTAAACATCAGACAGGAGGAACTGTTCCATTCTGGAAACATCAGCATGTTCTTAGAACAGTATGAAAGAACAGGCTGTGCTTCCATCTAAACAAGCAGTGTGTTCTCCCACCTCCTCAGCTATGGCAGCAGGCCACAGAAGCAAGCTACATAAGCTGTTGTGGTAACACTTTACTTGATATCCAGCGTCATAACACACTCATAATATGTCATAACACCCATGACCTACTTATTTACAGTACACCTCTTGTGACAGTGTTATTTCATGGCAGGTTATGACACCTATATAAGTATCAAAACCCACATTTATTCAAACCTGTTACCACTGTTGTCTCATACAACAAATCACCCATCATGATAACTGCTTAGTTTGAACGTATACGCTTACCACTCGTCTCATACTCACGATGACATGACTGAAAACCTAAGTGCACATTACATACATACATATGGAATACTTACAGCCAAGTAGTCAGGTCCAACATTAATGACACCATTTATAAAGATCAGCAAAGAAGACTATCAAATAAATAATACAAATACTGGGCTAGATTGTTCCAAAAAAATTGGGAAATTGTATTACTTTATACTAATACAATTGAAGAAAAATAAAGACATTTTGTAAAACAAATATTTTTTTTCTCAAAAAGATAGTGAAACTTCCAGCAAGACAATAACCCCAAGCACACATCAAAACACACAAAGAAATGTTAATCAACCACAAAATAAAATAAACATTTTGCAATAGCCATCTCATTCTCCGGAACTTGAAGAGGGCCGTCCCTAAGCGCAGATGAAGGATATCAACGGTCTATGATCCCTCCCACCGTGTTCTCCAATCTGATACATTTTAGAAAAAAAGGCTCAGTGCCATTATACTCAATAGGTGAGGTATTGAAAACATCTGAAGGGGAAAAAAATATCACTTATTAAACAAAATGTATTTCTCTGAGCAATTGTATTAGTATAAAATATTTGTATTAATTTTTGTTTTGCATCATTGGACAGGAAAATGCAATATAGCCCAGAACTTGTATGATTTATTTGAAAGTCTTTTTGGCTCATCTTTGGACCGGACTGTATACTGTACTTGGTTGGCAGGGCATCATATTCACCCAGGTAAGATAATATGGTCTTGTGCTGGTTGATGTGTGGGAGCTGTGATACAGAGGGTAGGCTACCATATCAAGTCCAAGACCTCACACCCACCATCTCTGTGTACATTACATAAATGCATTTAGTTACACAACGTCTTCATGCCATAGCTTGCAATGAATCACCATTTCCTGGCTGGGATACAGTCCCCTCTTAGTGAAATAACCCACTAAATCTAGACAGCAGACATACAATGCACCATATTAGTTTTATACCTTGATATGTTCAACCAAGACAAGTATACAAGACTGTTGTTTTAATATAAAAAAATAGATATATTTACAGTTTCAACAAAATGTGTTACAGCACTGTGTGTAATTGCAAACTGTATGGAGAAACAGTCATGTAGAAAACACTACAGAAACAAACAACTATTTCATAATTGGGATTCACTGCCATCTGGTGGCTTCAAGGAGAACACTAGTGTTTACCCCGTCACTACAGAGAGTAAATTATGTTTTATCTCTTCCTTTAAGGGCAACTCCAGACCCGCTTCCCTTAAGGGCAACTCTAGACCCGCTTCCCTTAAGGGCAACTCCAGACCCGCTTCCCTTAAGGGCAACTCCAGACCCGCTTCCCTTAAGGGCAACTCCAGACCCGCTTCCCTTAAGGGCAACTCCAGACCCGCTTCCCTTAAGGGCAACTCCAGACCCGCTTCCCTTAAGGGCAACTCCAGACCCGCTTCCCTTAAGGGCAACTCCAGACCCGCTTCCCTTAAGGGCAACTCCAGACCCGCTTCCCTTAAGGGCAACTCCAGACCCGCTTCCCTTAAAGGCAACTCTAGACCCGCTTCCCTTAAAGGCAACTCTAGACCTGCTTCCCTTAAAGGCAACTCTAGACCCGCTTCCCTTAAGGGCAACTCTAGACCCGCTTCCCTTTGCAGAATCGCTGTAATTATCTGTTCATTTTACATGTAAGATGGCACTCTTTCTAGAAATAAAAAAAGCAGTAGAAGAACATTGAGGATTTGACTTATGGAGAATTTTTTTATTTTTTTTTATTTTTTTTTATTTCACCTTTATTTAACCAGGTAGGCTAGTTGAGAACAAGTTCTCATTTGCAACTGCGACCTGGCCAAGATAAAGCATAGCAGTGTGAACAGACAACAACACAGAGTTACACATGGAGTAAACAATAGACAAGTCAATAACATGGTAGAAAAAAGAGAATCTATATACAATGTGTGCAAAAGGCATGAGGTAGGCAATAAATCGAATAATTACAATTTAGCAGATTAACACTGGAGTGATAAATCATCAGATGATCATGTGCAAGAAGAGATACTGGTGTGCAAAAGAGCAGAAAAGTAAATAAATAAAAGCAGTATGGGGGTGAGGTAGGTAAATTGGGTGGGTAGTTTACAGATGGACTATGTACAGCTGCAGCGATCGGTTAGCTGCTCGGATAGCAGATTTTTTAAGTTGTTGAGGGAGATAAAAGTCTCCAACTTCAGAGATTTTTGCAATTCGTTCCAGTCGCAGGCAGCAGAGAACTGGAAGGAAAGGCGTCCAAATGAGGTTTTGGCTTTAGGGATGATCAGTGAGATACACCTGCTGGAGCGCGTGCTACGGGTGGGTGTAGCCATCGTGACCAGTGAACTGAGATAAGGCGGCACTTTACCTAGCATAGCCTTGTAGATGACCTGGAGCCAGTGGGTCTGACGACGAACATGTAGCGAGGGCCAGCCGACTAGGGCATACAGGTCGCAGTGGTGGGTCGTATAAGGTGCTTTAGTAACAAAACGGATGGCACTGTGATAAACTGCATCCAGTTTGCTGAGTAGAGTATTGGAAGCTATTTTGTAGATGACATCGCCGAAGTCGAGGATCGGTAGGATAGTCAGTTTTACTAGGGTAAGTTTGGCGGCGTGAGTGAAGGAGGCTTTGTTCCGGAATAGAAAGCCGACTCTAGATTTGATTTTGGATTGGAGATGTTTGATATGAGTCTGGAAGGAGTTTGCAGTCTAGCCACACACCTAGGTACTTATAGATGTCCACATATTCTAGGTCGGAACCGTCCAGGGAGGTGATGCTAGTCGGGCGTGCGGGTGCAGGCAGCGAGCGGTTGAAAAGCATGCATTTGGTTTTACTAGCGTTTAAGAGCAGTTGGAGGCCACGGAAGGAGTGTTGTATGGCATTGAAGCTCGTTTGGAGGTTAGATAGCACAGTGTCCAGGGAAGGGCCGGAAGTATACAGAATGGTGTCGTCTGCGTAGAGGTGGATCAGGGAATCGCCCGCAGCAAGAGCAACATCATTGATGTATACAGAGAAAAGAGTCGGCCCAAGAATTGAACCCTGTGGTACCCCCATAGAGACTGCCAGAGGACCGGACAACATGCCCTCCGATTTGACACACTGAACTCTGTCTGCAAAGTAGTTGGTGAACCAGGCAAGGCAGTCATTAGAAAAACCGAGGCTATTGAGTCTGCCGATAAGAATATGGTGATTGACAGAGTCGAAAGCCTTGGCCAGGTCGATGAAGACGGCTGCACAGTAATGTCTTTTATCGATGGCGGTTATGATATCGTTTAGTACCTTGAGCGTGGCTGAGGTGCACCCGTGACCGGCTCGGAAACCGGATTGCTCAGCGGAGAAGGTATGGTGGGATTCGAGATGGTCAGTGATCTGTTTGTTGATATCAGTTTACACGTAGCTATTTATACAGACATCCCTTCTGGCTGAATTTAAAAGGACCAAAAGTCAAGGATGTTGTATTGAACATATAGAGAAGAAGTCTTACAGCAGAGGGATAGGTAACATGCCTCCACAAAGTAGGGCCAATCATCTGCATAAACTCAGTTTAGAGAGTGAATCAAGAGACGTGTGTGTTTGATCTCACCCAGGAATCATTAGGTAATCCAAACAGTTTGACAGCGCCTGCATCGCTACCCCACTCAGGAATCATTAGGTAATCCAAACAGTTTGACAGCGCCTGCATCGCTACCCCACTCAGGAATCATTAGGTAATCCAAACAGTTTGACAGCGCCTGCATCGCTACCCCACTCAGGAATCATTAGGTAATCCAACCAGTTTGACAGCGCCTGACTCACTATCGCACTCAGGAATCATTAGGTAATCCAAACAGTTTGACAGCGCCTGACTCACTATCGCACTCAGGAATCATTAGGTAATCCAAACAGTTTGACAGTGCCTGACTCACTACCCCACTCAGGAATCATTAGGTAATCCAAACAGTTTGACAGTGCCTGACTCACTACCCCACTCAGGAATCATTAGGTAATCCAAACAGTTTGACAGTGCCTGACTCACTACCCCACTCAGGAATCATTAGGTAATCCAAACAGTTTGACAGTGCCTGACTCACTATCGCACTCAGGAATCATTAGGTAATCCAAACAGTTTGACAGCGCCTGCATCGCTACCCCACTCAGGAATCATTAGGTAATCCAAACAGTTTAACAGTGCCTGCCTCACTACCCCACTCAGGAATCATTAGGTCATCCAAACAGTTTGACAGCGCCTGACTCACTACCCCACTCAGAAATCATTAGGTAATCCAAACAGTTTGACAGTGCCTGCCTCACTACCCCACTCAGGAATCATTAGGTAATCCAAACAGTTTGACAGCGCCTGACTCACTACCCCACTCAGAAATCATTAGGTAATCCAAACAGTTTGACAATGCCTGCCTCACTACCCCACTCAGGAATCATTAGGTAATCCAAACAGTTTGACAGTGCCAGACTCTCTATTGTTGTCGTACTTCCCTTCCTTGTCATCACATGCGTAGGCCAGCAGCGGTCTCTTAGGATGCCAGGCTACTGTGAACGTAGGAGACTCACACTGGACCTCCCACAGCTTCTCTCCTGCATAAACACAAAACAAAGAAGAGGATACTGAGGAAGGATGAAATCAAATTAAAGAGGACTTGATTCTTGCCAAGGACTATGTGGCATAGTGTGGGCTTGTTGTGTGGATCGTACATTCCACAGGGAGCAGAGGACTTGATTCTTGCCAAGGACTATGTGGCATAGTGTGGGCTTGTTGTGTGGATCGTACATTCCACAGGGAGCAGAGGGGATTATTGTTGCACATCCATTTCTGGTTTCTTTATGTATCCACAGAAAGTTGTATCGACTTTCTTCAACTAACCTGTTTCAACCTCAGATCAGAAAGAACCGGATGTTACAGATGGCCGAAAATGACAAAGTACTGTAGAGTCAAAACTAAAGTACAAGACTGAAGGGTTGTTTTTGTCTGAAGACACAGCAGATGAATCATTTGCATCACTGTCCAAAACAAGGACTGAAACTGGAGGGTACCTTTAGTGTTGACAGTAACCGTGCACGTTGTTTTTCTAATTGGAGGGTACCTTTAGTGTTAACAGTAGCCGTGCACTTTGTTGTTCTGACGTCCCAGATGCGTATGGTCTTGTCCCCTGATGCAGTGACAAACACATCTGGGTTGGTAGGATGCCAACACAGCTGATCAACACTGTCTACGTGGCCTCTGTAGTTGTTCTCTTTCACCTGTAAGGGGTTGATATAGGCAAAAACAGCTAGCAATCAACAAGATGGCTACGGGGGAAGTAGCTACCACTAAAAGTAACTGTAACTACTAAGTTAACTAGGCTAGCTGGATCCGCACAAAACATAGCATCTAGTTAGCTAGTGTTAAGGCTGCGTAGGTTCAACTGAGATAGGAACAATATCACACCTGAACTTGGTCAAAATAATTGTTTAATTCAAAAGGTAATAAATGGCAAATGCATTTTTCGTATATACGGGTTCACTGCACCACCCCGCAGGGTGGAACAGAGAAGACACTTGTTACTGACAAAGACATTATAATAAATACTCATGACAGAGATAGTTCCCACTTCCGAGCCGGCCTGTCAGAGTAGAGACTGGGCGTGGTTTAAACTCACCCAGCCTATCGTTGATGTTGGCGCTTTAAGCCAGTCCTGGCCCCTTAGCGCATGTGATGTCCCGACGCTGTTGCTGTGTAGATTACGCTCCTTCACCCCAAAGACTGAGGTCAGACAGCTCTGTAATATTGTCTGAGCTATTCGCACCTGCATACAATGGCCACTGTTCTCGCTCAAGGCTAACCACAGCTTCCCAGCACTCTTATCTGGCTAACTGTTACTTCCAGCACACACACACACAGACACCCAGGCTCCCAGGCCAACAGTTTGTCAATATCCAATCACATTTAATACAGTTGCTAATCACGTTTGTTATAGTATTGGGTTATAGTGCATAACTCAGAACCTCACAGATGTTCTTCGTGTGTATAGTTTTGTCTATTATTGTCTATTGTAAACCACAGTCAGCAGTCCCCTGATTCACCCCCCTCCTGTGTCTCTCTAAGATTAGCACAGTCTCGGTCACACAGTACAGCGCCCACAGCGGCCTTTTTAACACACACACATTTCAGACTGCTGTTCATATCTTATGCTCAGATACATTTGTTGCAATTTCAGGCTGTGGCCTCATGGTTAGACAGAGCACTGGTAAGAGTAGAGACTAATGGAAAATGCAGGTTCACATGAGTCAGTAATTCAAACTTTAATGCATAAGAAGCCCTACTAGCTTATAGTTAGTTAAGCATGTCAAAAAACCTTATAAAAACCCCACAATCCCCCGTTTGACACCTAAAAGGTGTCAACATAGAACATTTTGATTCCCCCGTTTGACACCTGAAAGGTGTCACATACAATAAACATTTCATCCCTTTTTCCATATACTAGGTGGGCTCGTTACCACCCAGGAACTTAAAACCTTCTTAGGGAGAACAGACACCGCACCCATAGAGATAGATAGAGAACTCTAGTGGCCAAAAGTCTATTTTAGCATGGGCAGCGCCAACATCCCAGTCAGTATTAGAACGTCATCACCCAAGGCAGCCTGTAAAGAAAATACTGTGGTTACCTAGGTTACCCCATTTGGCTCACAGCAACAACAAAAAATGATATTTTCCAAACGCAATGTTGTTGTCTGTTTGTTTTAGTCGATTACACAACTATATTTAAGAAAAGTACAACATGTCTAAATTACTTTTCAACATTGCCTGCTCTTGAGCGTTCTCACTACTTAGAAAAGCATAATATTGTAGGGCTTTCATCATGCCCTTTTTCATGATGGCGCTAGCAACCAGAACATTAAGGTAGCCAATACCAACAACAAACAAACTGACTATACAGCTACACGTAGTGAGAGGAAACGGAGGATACTAAACAAGGGATTTTTTACCTCGTGACATTGAACAACACAACAGCTTTTCGGCATGTTTTGTTATTTCTGTAAAACAAAAAATGTACTACGGACTCAGTGACCGCCTGCAGGGAGAAACTTTGTAGCAGGGCAGGGGAAAAAGAGGAAGGAGCATTGGGGATAGTCACATTTGAAGGGATGGGAGATGAGGAAATCTTGGACTGGCAAGGAGGCATGGCTGAGTCAAATAGGAATCCTGACTTAATGAAGTGGTGATTAAAGAGCTCAGCCATGTGCCTCTTGTCAGTAACAACCACATCATCAACATTAAGGGACATGAGCAGCTGTGAGGAGGAAGGTTTAT
Source organism: Salvelinus fontinalis (assembly GCF_029448725.1). Lineage (NCBI taxonomy): Eukaryota > Metazoa > Chordata > Actinopteri > Salmoniformes > Salmonidae > Salvelinus > Salvelinus fontinalis. The sequence goes on from NC_074670.1 coordinate 77,997,192, forward strand.
TCTCCAGGTCTTTAACTGTTTTCCAGAACTTCTTGGGGTTAGACCCACAGAGAGAGAACTGCTCCTTAAAGTAACTAACTTTGGCCTTCCGGATAGCCTGAGTGCATATACGGGGTGTACTGGTACTGAGTCAGTGTGCCGGGGTACAGGTTAGTCGGTAATTTGTGCATGTAGGTAGGGGTAAAGTGACTATGCATAGATAATAAACAGTGAGTAGCAGCTGTGTAAAATACTCGAAGCGAGCATAAAAGGCATTTAGCTCATCTGGTAGGCTCGCATCACTGGGCAGCTTGCGGCTGGATTTCCCTTTGTAGTCCGTAATAGTTTTCAAGCCCTGCCACATCCGACCAGCATCAGAGCCGGTGTAGTAGGATTCAATCTTAATCCTGTATTGATGCTTTGCCTGTTTGATGGTTCGTCTGAGGGCGTAGCAGAATTTCTTATAAGCGTCCGGATTAGCGTCCCACTCCTTGAAAGCGACAGTTCCTTTAGCTTGATGCGGATGTTGCCTGTAATCCATGGCATCTGGTTGAGATAGGTATGTACGGTCAACTGTGGGGACGACGTTGTCGATGCACTTATTGATGAAGCCTATGACTGAGGTGGTGTACTCCTCAATGCCATTTGATGAATTCCGGAACATATTCCAGTCTGTGCTAGTGTAACAGTTTAACTTTACGTCCGTCCCCTCGCCCATACCCAGGCGCGAACCAGGGACCCTCTGCACACATCAACAACAGTCACCCACGAAGCATCGTTACCCATCACTCCACAAAAGCCGCGGCCCTTGCAGAGCAAGGGGAACCACTACTTCAAGGTCTCAAAGCGAGTGACATCACTGTTTGAAAGGCTATTAGTGCGCACCACAGCTAACTAGCTAGCCATTTCACATCGGTTACACTAGCAAAACAGTACTGTAGTGTAGCATCCGCGTCATCTGATCACTTCCATATAGAGCGAGTCACTGGTACTTCCTGCTTGTAAGCAGGAATCAGGATAGAATTATGGTCAGATTTGCCAAATGGAGGGCGAAGAAGAGCTTTGTATGCGTCTCCGTGTGTGGACTTCCCTCTGGTTGTGCGTGACATGCTGGTAGAAATGAGGTAAAACGGATTTAAGTTTGCGGCCACTAGGAGCACCGTTTCTGGATGAGAATTTTCTTGTTTGCTTATGGTCTTATACAGCTGGTTGAGTGCGGTCTTAGTGCCAGCATCGTTTTGTGGTGGTAAATAGACAGCTACAAATAATATCGAGTACTCTCTCGGTAGATAGTGTGGTCTACAGCTTATCATAAGGCACTCTACCTCAGAAGAGCAATACCTCGAGACTTCTTTAATATTAGACATTGCTCACCAGCTGTTGACAAATAGATGACTGACATGGGGCACTGTTTTGAAGCCACTACTGTAACAAAACATTTTGGAAGATATAGAAATTCCTTTAAATATCTACATTTGTTTTTGTCACGTTTATTCTATTACAGACATCTTAATGCACTTAAATTATGTGAGCTAAACATAATGAAATAAACATTTTCCTTTTAAGTATAATTTGTAGAAAGTACTAATGTTACTACAATATATATATATATATATATATACACCTATATAATACTTAGTAATTTACTTGAAATACTGTAGAATTCCATTCATTCCTATGGAGGACTGCTCCTACTGACGAGTGCCAATATGGCCGACCGGTGGCTTCAGAGCCTTTCATTGGCCAATATATAGTGTCAGTCATCCAGGGTTTATATACCTCTTTGATTATAATCCTGAACCTAGAGCAAACTAGAAGGCGGTGATGTTATCTTGCTTGAAGAATGTTAAATTACAAAAATGCAATAATTAAACACGTTTATTAACAATCGTTTAGAATGCAGTTCAAATTCAAACAAATCTTGAAAACAAATAACATGGGAAAACCGAACAATTCACGTTACAGAAAGTAGATCTGAGATATTTTAACACAAACATAACAATATATGTAGGTAGGTGCTGAACATTTGTTCATATAAACCAATACAGATTAACGTAATCTGCAATCTCATTTATTGTTCTAGGATGAGTTTCACAGAGAGCCTCTCGTGGATTAGGTAAACCCGTGCCGTTCTTCTTGAGTGCAATATAAAGAAAAATCCAGATTCTCCACACTCCTCCGGAAGTGTGCACTTGTACACTTCCTGTCAAATTGGGCCTAAAACTGTCATCTTGTCAACTTCCTCCAGAGATGGGACATCTCTTTAGCTAGAGGCTGTGTCTTTACCTGAATGTTCCTGTGAGACAACACAAATCATACAGCTCAGTAATCGTCCAGGTAAACATGTAATGTACACAGCAAATAACTGCACAGAAATGTTGGTTGAATAATGTAAAGAATTGATATCCGCGACCTATCCCCTCCACGATCCTCCTTTTTCAAACCTACACACCTGTGACTTACATTATTTGGTAATAGGGACTATAAAAGAACGGCCAACCATTGCTTCTTTACCATAAGTATAGAAACAAAGAAAACTCAAGTGAGATAATTGTGATGAGATTTAACAGGATTCTGGTGCTTTACCATAACCTTCAGATAGTGACAGAGGCTGCTGCAGTGTTGGTTCTTTGCTTCGTCCTCATTGACATAGATGACTTGACACAGGTCGCAGAAGTAGCCCATGACAGGTTTAATGAATTCTCTTCCTGTAACAAACGCATTAGAAAACATAGTACTGTACTTCATAAAAGACAATGCCTCTTTACTACAGTTCATTGCTGCAAGACTTGGTAGTGTTTTCAAAGCAAACAAATTAAAATAGTTGTTTCAGCGATGAAGTCTAAAAAGGTAATTTTGTTAATTTTCTTGAAAGGAGACATGGCAGTAGCCTGGGTGCCAGTCTTATTGTGCTCTCTTGCCTACTCCTTATAGAATTGTCATGGAGTTGACAAGAGCACAAACAGATCTGGGACCAGGTTATAGAAAGAGACAGCAGATCTGGGACCAGGCTATAGAAAGAGACAACAGATCGGGGACCAGGCTATAGAAGAAGACAACAGATCTGAGACCAGGTTATAGAAAGAGACAGCCGATCTGGGACCAGGCTATAGAAGAAGACAACAGATCTGAGACCAAGCTACCGTGAGTGCAGTGAGGCTATAAATCACATCCAAACACTTACCTACTGGGTTGTTGGCCTGGAACGATGACTCCATACCAGTCTTCATGGAATCTGGTCCCGTTTCCACATTATCCTCCATCTTGGTTTCTGCATTATCCTCGTTGCTACAGGCCTGCTTCTCTTTCTCAGCAGCAGGGACAGGGGCATCCTTTTGGTCTTCACTGTTGGAGGATTTGTCAATATTCCCTTCAGACGCTCCTATGTCCTCCTTGTCACAGTGTTGGGCTGGCTTGGAGCGTACTTGTCGTGATGTCTTCTCTTTTGTCTCCTCGTCCTTCTCCATTGTCTCCTCGTCCTTCTCCATTGTCTCCTCGTTCTTCTCCATTGTCTCCTCGTTCTTCTCCATTGTCTCCTCGTCCTTCTCTGTTGTCTTGTCGTCCTTCTCTGTTGTCTTGTCGTCCTTCTCTGTTGTCTTGTCGTCCCTCTCTTTTGTCTTGTCGTCCTTCTCTTTTGTCTTGTCGTCCTTCTCTGTTGTCTTGCCGTCCTTCTCTGTTGTCTTGCCGTCCTTCTCTGTTGTCTTGTCGTCCTTCTCTGTTGTCTTGTCGTCCTTCTCTGTTGTCTTGTCGTCCTTCTCTGTTGTCTTGTCGTCCTTCTCTGTTGTCTTGTCGTCCTTCTCTGTTGTCTTGTCGTCCTTCTCTGTTGTCTTGCCGTCCTTCTCTGTTGTCTTGTCGTCCTTAGCCACTGACTTTGAGTGACTGCTGGTCCGTCCACTCCTTATCCTGCTACTGCTTCTAGTACTCAAGTGATCTTTCTTACGATCACTTTTAGAATCAGAGTCAGGTTTCCACCTGACAAAATAAGATAATTCCTTTTTAGTCCAGAATTATATAAGTTTAGAAACGTTTACCTTAAGATAGATAGGCAGAAATCACTGCACATAGAAAATATCCCTGTCTGATCATGTTTTATCAGAAGAGACAGAGAAACATCAATTATCAGTGGCTCCCACATGGAATGGGACTGAGTGTGTTATACGTCTGTTTAGCAGAGCAGCACCAACCCTGTTGTTAGTCTTTTGTATTTCTGAGACCGCAGGATGATCAACTTCTGGCCGTATAATTTACAACCATTATAACGCAGCTCTCTTAAAGCCTTTGTCGCATCAGAAGACCTCTCCATCTCAATGAAGCCCTGAGAGAGAGATGAGAGAGAGGAGAGAGACCATGGTTACTGAAACAACAAATACGATCAGACTTGTAGTACATCATTAGGATCGACTCCATTTTAGATTTCCTTCTGTTTGGAAAATACCTCTTCACCGTTGCGAAGGAGCAAATAGCGGTGCACTCTCCCAAAGCCTTTAACAATCTTCAGGAAGTCACTATCCGTATAGAAGCTTCTGGGAAGGTTTTTGACGTAGATCACTCTACCAGGTGTCTGATCACGTCCTGAGGGCTGAAATGAAAATATTTTACAGGTGTGGTTGTAACAAACCTTATTGACAATAGTTAACTAAAGCTGCAACGAACCCACTCAACCCAGATCGTATATATGGTGTTAGACTGACATATTGCTTAAAACCAATCTTCCCCAGTTGAATGAACAATTCTAAACAGATGACCAGTACTGACTCACAGAACACATCAGAAACAATAATTAAAAAATATATACACATTTGCTCACCTTGCTCTTGGATCTGCTCTTGATCTCATCTGTTGACTGGTTATCTGCAATGTAAGATAAACATACAATCAATGACCTTTATAACAATGCTACTCTTTCTTTAAAAGTGCTGAAGTTTGAATGGAATCTGTGGTCGGGTTGCTAGGGGTTGAGTAATAAGTCACCTTGGTTATCACCTGAGGAATCCTCCTCCAGCTCATCCAATGTAATAAGATTCTCAAGGTCCTCTGGGAAATCAGGCTGAGGGGAACAAACATCAAAACATGACACCTTGTATTTTACATATTGGAACTATGTTACTTGTCTTTTTTCAATTTGACTTGTTAAATAGATGAACTACACGTTAAAAACCTGACAGAGCATGTATAGATGAACTACACGTTAAAGACCTGACAGAGCATGTATAGATGAACTACACGTTAAAGACCTGCCAGAGCATGTATAGATGAACTACACGTTAAAGACCTGACAGAGCATGTATAGATGAACTACACGTTAAAGACCTGACAGAGCATGTATAGATGAACTACACGTTAAAGACCTGCCAGAGCATGTATAGATGAACTACACGTTAAAGACCTGACAGAGCATGTATAGATGAACTACACGTTAAAGACCTGCCAGAGCATGTATAGATGAACTACACGTTAAAGACCTGCCAGAGCATGTATAGATGAACTACACGTTAAAGACCTGCCAGAGCATGTATAGATGAACTACACGTTAAAGACCTGACAGAGCATGTATAGATGAACTACACGTTAAAGACCTGCCAGAGCATGTATAGATGAACTACACGTTTAAGACCTGACAGAGCATGTATAGATGAACTACACGTTAAAGACCTGACAGAGCATGTATAGATGAACTACACGTTTAAGACCTGACAGAGCATGTATAGATAAACTACACGTTTAAGACCTGACAGAGCATGTATAGATGAACTACACGTTAAAGACCTGACAGAGCATGTATAGATGAACTACACGTTAAAGACCTGACAGAGCATGTATAGATGAACTACACGTTAAAGACCTGACAGAGCATGTATAGATGAACTACACGTTTAAGACCTGACAGAGCATGTATAGATGAACTACACGTTAAAGACCTGACAGAGCATGTATAGATGAACTACACGTTAAAGACCTGCCAGAGCATGTATAGATGAACTACACGTTAAAGACCTGACAGAGCATGTATAAATGAACTACACGTTTAAGACCTGACAGAGCATGTATAGATGAACTACACGTTAAAGACCTGCCAGAGCATGTATAGATGAACTACACGTTAAAGACCTGCCAGAGCATGTATAGATGAACTACACGTTTAAGACCTGACAGAGCATGTATAGATAAACTACACGTTTAAGACCTGACAGAGCATGTATAGATGAACTACACGTTAAAGACCTGACAGAGCATGTATAGATGAACTACACGTTAAAGACCTGACAGAGCATGTATAGATGAACTACACGTTAAAGACCTGACAGAGCATGTATAGATGAACTACACGTTTAAGACCTGACAGAGCATGTATAGATAAACTACACGTTAAAGACCGACATGTACTTTACCTCATCATCAATGTATGAAGTATCTCCTTTCTGGTCTTCAACATCTATCTCTTTCCCCTGTTCTGACCCGGTAGCTGAGAGCTCTTTCCCCTGTTCTGACCCGGTAGCTGAGAGCTCTTTCCCCTGTTCTGACCCGGTAGCTGAGAGCTCTTTCCCCTGTTCTGACCCGGTAGCTGAGAGCTCTTTCCCCTGTTCTGACCCGGTAGCTGAGAGCTCTTTCCCCTGTTCTGACCCGGTAGCTGAGAGCTCTTTCCCCTGTTCTGACCCGGTAGCTGAGAGCTCTTTCCCCTGTTCTGACCCGGTAGCTGAGAGCTCTTTCCCCTGTTCTGACCCGGTAGCTGAGAGCTCTTTCCCCTGTTCTGACCCGGTAGCTGAGAGCTCTTTCCCCTGTTCTGACCCGGTAGCTGAGAGCTCTTTCCCCCGTTCTGACCCGGTAGCTGAGAGCTCTTTCCCCCGTTCTGACCCGGTAGCTGAGAGCTCTTTCCCCTGTTCTGACCCGGTAGCTGAGAGCTCTTTCCCCTGTTCTGACCCGGTAACTGAGAGCTCTTTCCCCTGTTCTGACCCAGTAACTGAGAGCTCTTTCCCCTGTTCTGACCCGGTAGCTGATAGCTCTTCTGTAGGAGCATCATCTACAGTCCCAGAGGTTGCTTTCTGCCTGGGCTCACATAGTTCTTTAAACTCCTGGATCATGTCCTCAGCACTCTCCTGCGGTTCCTCTTCCTCCTCTACCTCTCCCTCCCCTACCTCTCCCATGTCAGAGTTCTCCTCCCCATCCTCCCCATACACGGCCATCCCCTCGATGTCACTGTCCATTTCACAGGCCTCCATGGCTCCATCCTCATGGCTGTCCTGGGTCTCAGTTTCTTGCTTGCTCTGGTCAATCGTGTCGACAGCCTTTTTGGACTTCTCCATCACAGTGGAGGACTGGGATGTGGTCTTATTCTTGATGGGAGGTTGTGAGCGAGTGGTTGTGGAAATGGGGGATACCTTCTCACTGGACACCCGCTCTTTAGTATGGGAGTGAGGGCTTCTGGAGGACCGACTGGAGCTCTGTTTGCTGGGGGACCTTGGCCTGCGAGGGCTTCTGGAGGACCGACTGGAGCTCTGTTTGCTGGGGGACCTTGGCCTGCGAGGGCTTCTGGAGGACCGACTGGAGCTCTGTTTGCTGGGGGACCTTGGCCTGCGCGGGCTTCTGGAGGACCGACTGGAGCTCTGTTTGCTGGGGGACCTTGGCCTGCGAGGGCTTCTGGAGGACCGACTGGAGCTCTGTTTGCTGGGGGACCTTGGCCTGCGCGGGCTTCTGGAGGACCGACTGGAGCTCTGTTTGCTGGGGGACCTTGGCCTGCGAGGGCTTCTGGAGGACCGACTGGAGCTCTGTTTGCTGGGGGACCTTGGCCTGCGCGGGCTTCTGGAGGACCGACTGGAGCTCTGTTTTCTGGGGGACTTTGGCCTGCTTTTACCCCCACTGTTTGATTTCACTCGTTCTTTGTGACGGTCGCTATCCCTCTCTCTACTCCTCCTCCTTTTTGAGGAGGTTGGTGAATCTCTCCTGGGGCTGAGGGACCGCCTTCTGGGGCTTGGGGTTCTCTTCCTCTTAGATCTGTCTTCAGACTTCCTGCTCCTGTCTGGAGACTTCCTGTCTGAAGACTTCCTCTCAGACATGGTCCTGCATGATGTGATGGAAAAAAGGTTTACAGACAACACTTTTATTTCCATGTTTTATGGCTTTTACAGAGTCTAAATTAACTATTTCTCCTTTAATACAGTGGTTATAACAGTGACAGTGTCTGACAATCTGAATTCAGAAGCCATAATTAATGCATGTTTACATGCAAAACAAAAGGTAATAGCACAACAGGGGACGCATCAACTTACCGAAATGTATCATACTCTGATGAGAAGGCCACTTTAATATGTATCTCATCTATTTTCAGGTGTTTGGACGTATGGTGTCCAACAAGCTTCTGTGCATCCAGTGCATTCGTCATTTCCACAAATGCCTAAGAGGACAGAATACACGGTAAGCAAATTGTAGTATACTATAACAAAGACCCCCAAAAAATTCAAAGCAATATGCTGTTTAATACCTGCGTAGGTAAGAATAGAGAGTGCGCCACAGGTCCAAATCCTTCCGCTACGGCCAGTAACTCTCTTTTCCACGCGGCAGACTCTTTACCAGGAGGCACAGGGGAAAAACTCAACACCCGGGAACTCTATATGGACGTAAATGGATTTATTTAACTCATTGAATAATACTGTGTGCGTGTGTGGTTGTTTTAGGGAAAAATCTTCAATTACCCCTTCAACCAAATTTAACAAAGAGTTAGTAAATTAATTAATCTTGTAAAAATGTACCTGCAGGAAATTAAATGTTGACGAGACAGAGAAGGTGACTTGTCCTCCTTTCACCATCACTGGGTTACTGAGGTAGTATGTCACAATATCGGCGGCCTGGTCCGTTGACTCCAACTCCACAAACGCCTGAAGATGCAGCATTACAAGAACCATGAAAACATTATAACTAGAATGGATATCCCTATTGTAGTCAATATGGGTGGCGATTCTATTTCTATACTTACATGATGATGAATATAAGATTTTCTCAATTATTATTCAGTCAATACAAGACTTTTGACCCATTTCATAGGAATTGAAAACACATATATTAGGTATTTGAATAGATGGCAGAATGAATAGGCTACTAGTCTTCTTACCAAAGCATGGAACATGATGACTTTCACAACTTCACCAAACGGTTTAATCAGGTCCTTCAAACCATCTTCGTTGAGACACCGGGCGGTAAATTTGACACAAACCACTTTGCCACTCCCCTAGAAAATTATGGCAAGTAAACAGACAATGTGAAAACTAAAAAAAGGGGGAAACTAGATAGATAGTAATAAACCAGAACAACAGGAAGAACAACAATACCTTTGTAACCTTTGTCTTAGTGTCTACGTTTTTTCTAGAGCCGCTACTTGACGGTTTACCTACAGGACAATATAAAAGGTAAGTTACTGACACGTTAATATGTTATATGAATAAATCAGACATATACCGTCAAAGCAAATGGTCCTGTGTGGCTGTTTGTAGAACATGGCGCTACCAACACCAGAGTTCTGGGGCGGCAAGTAGCCTAGCGGTTAGAGCGTTGGACTTGTAACCAAAAGGTTGCAAGATCGAATCCCCGAACTGACAAGGACAAAATCTGTCGTTCTGCCCCTGAACAAGGCAGTTAACCCACTGTTCCTAGGCCGTCATTGAAAATAAGAATTTGTTCTTAACTGACTTGCCTAGTTAAATAAAGGTAAAATAAAATAATATTTAAAATTCGAAATACCAAAATGTATGCTTGATAAAAGTGTCTGATAAAATGGACAGGAAGTAATACAGGAATAATACAGGAAGTATTCACACCCCTTGACTTATTCCACATTGTTGTGTTTCAGCCTGAATATAAAATGGATTAAATTGAGATTTTGTGTCACTGGCCTGCACACATAATGTAAAAGTGGAATTATGTTCTGAGAAATGTTAACAAATTAATGAAAAATGAAAAGCTGAAATGCCAATATGTATTCAACCACCTTGTTATGGCAAGCCTTAATAAGTTCAGGATTAAAAATGTCTTTAACAAGTTGCAAGGACTCATTCTGTGTTCAATACTAGTGTTTAATATTATTTTTGAATGACTACCTCATCTCTGTACCCCACACATACAATGATCTGTAAGGTCCCTCAGTCGAGCATTGAACTTCAAACAGATTCAGCCACAAAGACCAGGGAGGTTTTCCAATGCCTCACAAAGAATGGCACGTATTGGTAGATGGGAAAAATAAAATAAAGCAGACATTGAATATCGCTTTGAGCATAGAGAAGTTATTAATTACACTTTGGATGGTGTGTCAATACACCCAGTCACTACAAAGATACAGGTGTCCTTCCTAACTCAGTTGCTGGAGAGGAAGGAAACCTCTCAGGGATTTCACCATGAGGTGAATGGTAACTTTAAAACAGTTACAGAGTTTAATGGCTGTGATTGGAGAAAACTGAGGATCAACAACTTTGTAGTTAAGCCACAATACTAAAGGGAAAAGGGGGGATACCTAGTCAGCTGTACAACTGAATGCCTTCAACTGAAATGTGTCTTCCGCATTTAACCCAACCCCTCTGAATCAGAGAGGTATGGAGGGGGGCTGCCTTAAATCAATATCCATGTCTTTGGCGCCCGGGGAACAGTGGGTTAACTGCCTTGCTCAGGGGCAGAACAACAGACTTTAACCTTGTCAGCTCAGGGATTCGATCCAGCAACCTTTCCGTTACTGTCCCAATGCTCTAACCACTAGGCTACCTACTAACCTAAATGACAGAGTGAAAAGAAGGAAGCTTGTACAGAATAAAAATATTCCAAACATGCATCCGGTTTACAATAAAGTAAAACTGCTAAAAAGGTGTCCAAAATGTTTACTTTATGTCCTGAATACAAAGCATTATGTTTGGGGCATCACCAACACAACACCTCACTGAGTACCAACTCTTAATATTTTCAAGCATGGTATTTCTACATCATGTTATGGGTATGCTCGTCATCGACAAGTACTAGGGAGTTTTTTAGGATAAAATGAAACAGAACAGAGCAAAGCGCAGGCAAAATCCTAGAGGAAAACCTGGTTCAGTCTGTTTTCCAACCGACACTGGGAAACAAATGTACCTTTCAGCAAGACAATAACCTACAACTCAAGGCCAAATATACACTGGAGTTGCTTACCAAGATGACATTGAATGTTCCTGAGTGGCCTAGTTACAGTTGACTTAAATCAGTTTGAAAATCTATGGCAAAACTTAAATGGCTGTTTTGCAATGATCAACAACCAACTTGACAGAGAATGAAGAATTTAAAAAAGAATAAAATGTGCAAATAGTGTACAATTCAGGTGTGCAAAGCTCCTCGAAATTTACCCAGAAAGACTCACAGCTGTAATCACTGCCAAAGGTGAGTCTAACATGCATTGTAATCACTGCCAAAGGTGAGTCTAACATGCAGTAACCGAAAGGTTGCTGGATCGAATCCCTGAGCTGACAAGGTTAGTCTGTCGTTCTCAGGAGTGTGAATACTTATGTAAATTTGATTTCTGTATTTCATTTTCATTACATTTGCAACAATTTCAAAAAACATGTTTTCACTTTGTCATTATGGGGTATTGTGTGTAGATGGGCGCGAGAGAACAAAATATATTTAATCCATTTTGAATTCAGGCTGTAACAACAAAATGTAGAATAAGTCAAGGGTTATGAATACTTTCTGAAGGCACTGTATTATGTAGAGGCAAGCTAATGCAGTTAGTTTACCTAAGTAGTTAATAGACCTATGGGAAGGTCCACCAGTCTTCTCTTCAACCCTTGGTCTGTCTGTGTGGTCGTCACCACTAAAGGGATTAAAAGGATTGTAGTTAAGATCTATTCTACATTACTACCAAGCACACACACACACACACACACACACACAGAGACGGAGAGATATTCACTAACCTTCTGGCGGTCTGCATCCGGCAGTCCCATTCAGGATACCTAAAAACGTAGGCACAGGAAGAAGAGATGGAATGATATTTTTAAAAAAAAAGCTGGACAACTTAGGAACTTAATCGATTTAAGCTAGGCCTATTACAATATCAATATTGACAGTAAGGGTTCGAAACGTCATCAAATGTATTGGCCACATACACATATTTAGCAGATATATAGCAAAATGCTTGTGTCATGCTGTTGAGTGGAGAACTGGAAAAACATATTGAGTATGTGATTACTCACATTTGAAGAAGTGTGAGCTGTCCGTCTGCATGTTGAGTTCCATTGACGTGTGTGAACCAGAACTGCAACAACAACAAAAATGACAAAAAAATAAGTACTCACTGATTGTTCATATTTAAGATAATGCATAGGCTGTATTCTAACATACGTAGCAGTAACTGTGTATTATTAGTGGCACAAATAGGCTTAAGATTCATACACTTTGGACCCTTTCACACACACATGAACCTACCTGAGACCCAGATAATGCAGATTCAACAGAAATAAGAGGAGTAAGCTACTTACCTTTTCAGAGAGCACAGTAATATCGCAGAGACAGCACGAATAAGGAAACGTTTGGGGGACTGCTCCGTGGAAGTCAAGAGCAGCCTTCTTGGTGGGAGTGTTGCCAGAGGTGGCCATCTTGATTGTGACAACTGGGACATCTTGGTCTGGGCGTGGTCTGTAGTTTGTAGCTGGTGGTGGTGGGTACCTGTAATCTACTGCTGGTTGGGATGAGTTGGGGGGTTTCCAGCTGTTGCTGCTTCCTCCTTGGGCCGTGCTGTAAGTGGACCTAGGAGTTTGGTAACTTCTGGGAGTTTCTTTACCATAGTGGTAGTCCACAACTCGGACAGGTACAGGTTCTAGGCGAGAGCGTGTGTACTGCATTGGGTTGCCATGACGATCTAGTTGCCAGGGCTCAGCCTGTTCTGTGGGAAGGAGTTGGGAAGGGGGAAGAGCGTGGTGGGGGTCCAATGGGTAGTCTAATGGCTGAGAACGACTCTGGTCACCCTGCTCCCACGCACGGCCTGGAGGAGGGGTAGCAGTGGGGGGGCGAGATGTGGCAGCAGGGGGGTAAGAGATCATAGCTGGATATGGTGGCTGCTGTGTCGCCCTCTTCTTTCTGATCTCCAGGAGCAGACGTGGTAGGTTCTCCACAGTGATGAGCTCCTCAGGCATCTCGGCTAGTAGAGACAAGTCTTTGGGCTCGAGCCCACAGCTGCTCAGGAGGGTCAGAGTTTGGTCTGACCGACTTAGAGAGGAAGAGTAAGGGTCTGACCGGCTTAGAGAGGAGTAAGGGTCTGACTGGTTTAGTGAGAAGGAATAAGGGGACTCGTTGGCAGCGGAGGCTCTGGATGAGGAGGATGGGTAGGATGGTATTGTGGAATGAGACGGTGGCTCCTGGGACGATCTGTAAACATTGTGACCGTGGTCTCCAGGGTGCAGGTGATCTGGAGAGTCGAAAGCGCTGGCTCTTAGATCTTTAGCTGGTGGTGGTCGTCTGTAGGAGTAGTTGTGAGACATGCTGGAACGTAAACGTATCAAATCTCTGTAGAGAAAGTTGCCAGTGAAGAGATGAGGGGTCAAAGAAGCAATCTAGGAGAATATGGATTCAATATCAGGAAACTTGGGGGCGGGGCCTATCTTGGCTGATTCCTTGTAGGTGACATGCTGGCGATAACCGGCAGGCCTTGCCCGAACCGTCATGCAGGTCTAGCTAACGTCATCTGGCAAATGCTGGCTGAACGTTAGTTAGCCCTGACATGGAGCCAAACCATAGGCCTGAAAGGGTTGCTCATGCAAGTGATACAAATGACATAGATAGCTAGATAGATATTGTAGACCGTCGAAATGAATAAGATAAATTTACTAAAACGAAACTGACACTGGCTGAACTAGCAAAGCTAACGTTGACGTAAGCAAGCTAACTTCATCTCAGGTTAGCTCGATAACTAGCTATCGTACAAACCAGCAATTTTTGAAAGCTGAAGATAATTAGTGAATACATATAAAGACTTGACATAAATATCGGTATGCAACTTTATTCATTAAGTATCTTACCGTAACCTGTAGCGAAGGAGCTAGCGCGCTTCACTGGCGTCTAAACCGGAACCGGAAGTGAAAGGTAAACTACAATAATTTTGTACAAAGTAAAAGTCGATTGCGGTTTGTTTACTATATGAAAACAGGGTATTCAAGAGTATACATTTATGAGGGAGCCATGTTTATTTTTTTGTGAAATCACAAATATATAGTCCATCCATCAATATTTATTTTCAAATACTTTAAGAAAAAAAAATATATGTTTTTTTTGTATGTTTGTGCAATACTTTTGGTACATTTTTATACAGTAGTTTTCCTTTTTATGTGCATTTAAAAAAAATCTAAAGTCAACATCTACATGGCAGTAGGATATCAAGCACCAGGCTCTGAACGATAATGGCAGGAAGTAGAGGAGCAATGAAAATAAAAGGCTCCTTAACAGCTTCTACCCACAAGCCATAAGACTGCTTAACAATTAATCAAATGGCCACCCGGACTATTTACAATCTGCATTTCAATAAAAGGAATTCATAATGCAAACCAAGATCTAATGAAAAATGTCTTCTGATTTTTAAATGAACCACTAATTTTGATTGAACAGAAAAGTATTATTTGATGGGGCAGGTATGTTAGAACTACTTACATAACATAGGCCTATAATATTCAAAAAGGAAATAAAAGGTCTTCTGGCTCCTACCCTGTTTTAACATTCAGAAGAGTTACAAAAAAACATATGATTTCTATACACAACATTATTCAAAACGTTAACCATGCAGGGCTAACTGGAAAACTTTGGCAACACATTAAGTGCAACAGATTAACAAAACTCAAACAGATCTTCCTACGCTGGCTTTCGTGTGGACAGATAACTTAACTAGTCTCAGTGCTTCATTCCTGGTACGAATTCTTGCGCTTCAGGGTTCAAATTGCTGTTAACCTAAAGAGAAAAAAACACGAGGGAAAATGTCATCAAAGTTTACAGAGATTATTCAATCCAAACAAATGGTGATGTCATAGGCCGACTATTTGTACAGTATGTTCCAGTCTGTGCCATTTTGACAAAAATCATACTTTATACTTATGCTAAAATGTTTATTTTATTCTACTTAGCCATTTACTTTCTGTTCATATTATTATCTTTTATTATTTATTATTGTTGTTGCATTGTCGACAAGGAACCTGCAAGTAAGCATTTCATTGGAGGGTGTATCCCTTGTGTATCCCGTACATACGACTAATAAAACTTGAAACTAGAACAAGATAGCACATATATATCTGGAACTAGGCCAGCCTCAGTCTGTATCACATCCGGCCGTGATTGGGAGTCCCATAGGGCGGCGCACAACTGGCCCAGTGTCATCAGGGTTTGGCTGTCATTGTAAATAAGAATTTGTTCTTAATTGACTTGCCTAGTTAAATAAAGGTTAAAACAAAAAATATATATATATATTTTAAAGCCTCAGAAACACAGGCTTTTCACGAGTTGATGAGAACAGACTTGGAAGGATGGCCACACGAGACTAGCCTGGCGAGCCGCCTGATCCTGCACGCTTACATGAATGGTTCCCTACACGCAGTCTGGTATTTACGAGGCTAACACGAAACTAGGACTAGGACAACTAAAATGTCGACTTTCCACAGATCTAACTTTCATAAAACCTGGACAAATAAAACCACTCTGAAACATTTACCGCCAGGCCGTCGACGATGCCTGTGTCACTGAGGACCAGTAGGTTTAGTTGGTCCTGGAGCTGACCGAGGGTTGGAGGGAGATCTCTGGCTGGGATGAACCATTCATTCTCCTCTTCCTCCAACATCTCCTGGAAACACTGCTCAATGAACTCCGCCTCCCACAGTTCCTCCTCAATCTGGGGAAAAAGCATTCAATACTTTAGACACCCAACTCTGCGTAACACTATAAATTAAATAAATAACGATACATTAGCATTACAAAAATAGGTATTTCTTTGTGTGTGGTGTGTTGTAGGCATGAAAAATTACATAAACTTTCTACCTAATCTAGTACATCAACAATTGACAGAATAAGTAGAGGACCTGTCTGTTGAATTCCTCCTCGTTCTCCATCCACATGTATTCAGCAAAAGGATTGTCATCATTGATGAACTGTCCATGTAGGATCAATTCTATGCTGCTGAGGCTTGGGATGTTGTTGATGCGACTTGGGTCTTTCATTTTGGCTGTAACCAAGACAAGTTAGCTATATCTGCAAAAACAGAACACAGTAATAATAAGACACAGGAATAAACAACCAACGACTAGGGGAAAAACACACTACAGTTCAAAATGCTAACTATGACCACAGCGTAACGTTAGCTATCTACAGACACGTGTTGTCTGCCTTTGTTAAGACGACTCGATATTAAGTCTAAAAGCAGCAAGTAGGGACACTCATTTGTGTTTTATATGGACCACAGCAATGTCATATATATATTACGATATTTCATAACGGTCAAATTACCAGGTGAAGTTTCAAAGCTGGAAGTGTCAGTTGAACTCTTCTAAGATCGTGAAAAATAATGGCTGCTGAGTATGTTTGTTTACATGTTGAACGTCAGAAATTGAACGAATCGTATGACCCTCCCACGTGATTAGGGCGCATACTCCTTGGCTCGCAATAGCGTCACCGCAGCGTGAACCCGCCTGCGCAGGTAAGGACAATAAACACTGAGCTCCTTAACCTCGGAAAAACGTCGTTTTGAATATAAAATAACTAACGTTACAAATTACAACTATATATTGTTTTCAGAGAACTACATTTTTTTTGTAGCATAATGTACATCTCATCGTGAAAACATGCAGCTAGATTCCGCAATCAAATTAGCTTCGCAAGCCAACTAGGCCAGAGGCCTTTCACATCAAATATGTGGTTCTGCTGTTGCATATTAACATTTGGTTAGTTGCTATCATCTTCAAACAACGTTTTTATATCTAATACGCACAGAATTCAGCAAATATTCACACACTGAGTGCAAATGTATTTGGCTGCACAGCTGCAGTACAGACTAAAGCTGTTGCGGTTAGCTGCATCTCGTGTTAGCTAGCAACTTGTTTTTAAGATGAATAGCTAATGTTGCGATATATTCTCTATACTCTTGTCTTTGCTATAGCTTGATCCAAGTCTTTCCCGATCAGAGACTGGATCCAAATTCCATTTTTTATCACAAACCCCACTGCTCATTGTAACCTAGTAGCTACAAATTTTAGCTCTTCAATTCATGTCAAGTTGTGTCCACTGCAGTTCGGCCTATTGTTGGTCATCTGATAAAGTGTGAGCATTGTCCTTGTTTTATGAAGATCAAACATGGGTTAATCTATCTTCTCTTCTGGCTATGACATACAGTTCATGATACACAGTATCTTCCTCTACTTTCGTATGAGGTCAATTCACGTCTGAATCTTTGCTGTACATTTCCCTCCTTTTCTGTGAGTTGTCTCTCTTCAATGCTTTGTAAATGATTCTTCCTGTTTCTTTCATATAAACGTAACATTCTGATTCTGAACACAGTTCAATTGACTACTATTTGAATTGGGCCCTCCTCTCCACACTTGCTATCTGTACATTGTAGGCTAACTGAACCTGGCTGCGGACAGTGTTGTTTGCACCTCCATATCCCCATGCTAACTGTGGAGGAGGGTGGCAGACAAGAACTTACACCCTACACTTTCACCATTATGTTTCTGCAGAAATATTCCATCAGATGAAGAGGAGAGTTTTCCTTTTCCTCATCCACGTTGACTTGTTGCCACGTCGTTGTCTCTTTTTGAATTGACTGAATCTTCCCTTCGATCAAAGACTTAAATTGGCCCTCCCTTAACTGCTTCCTTATTCTGTTCTTGTACCGTGGAGTTTCACGTTGAGTTGGTTTAGAGCACGTCAGCCATTTTGAGAGTGGCCATGTCCCAGAAGATTCCATCTGATAGCTCTCAGAAAGGCTTTGCTGTGGGACGCGGGCTCCTGGCTGCTGCTGAGACCCTCAACTTCAGCATGAATGAACAGCGTTCAGACAGCCTTCATCATGGCTCAACCTCCAGACAGTTGCACAGCATGTCCACAGGTATGGGTGGTGGTGAGGGCGACCATGACCCGCAGCTGTCCCGTCGTGGTGGCAACCACATTGGCAACTCCATGAAGCTGTTTGCCAGCTTGGGCCTGTCGCCCGCTGACCTAGACGTGCTGGCACAGATCCCAGAAGAAAACATTAGTGTGGAGTCCTTGCCTCAACTTATTATGCAGCTTAAGAACCGGAAGGTGGATTCTGACAGACGCATGGCAGGCAACTCTAGAGGGGACCTGTCTGGGCTCTCCTCTGAGCCCTCATACAGAGCCAACAGAGACAACTGGGATGACATGCGTGTTGGAAGACTGGGTGGTTCCATGGGGCAAGCTTCGGCCCACGCTCAGCAAGGAGACTTGGGCTACAATTCCATCCAAGACACTCCAGCTGGAAGGTATGAACTCGACTATGGCCACGGCAGTGGTGGAAGAGATCCAGCGTGGTATTCAGATCTTTCACATGATCGCTACAGCGGTATGGGCACGGGTCCCCCCTCAGCGGCAGACAGTGTCTTTATGACCAGGAGAATGAGTTCCCCGTCCCAAGGCAAAGTGCAGGACTTCTTAGGAGTTATACCTCACATGTTTCCCCATGTGTGCTCTCTTTGTGATTTTGACGTGCATTCTACCATGGTGAGTAGTAACTCCAATTCCTTTTCCACTTTACCTGTCTGTTTCATCCATCCACACACACTGTCTACTCTGATCTCAGTTTGATTGCTGCTGTCATGCACGCACGGACACTTTTTCAATTCAAGACCAGAATTTATGATCAAGTGACGAAAGCCAATCCTATTGTACACAAAAAGTAATGGTTCAACAAGTTTGTTTATATTAGCGTCATATCTCCACTTATTCAGCTTCTTTCTCCTTTTGAAGAGCCGTAGTTTAATCACCCTTTGCTTTCTAATTGGTGTGGGAGCCAATTGATGTATACAGTGTATGTATTCACTAAATCAGTCACTCATCCTCATCTTGGTCTGCAGGAGTGGAACCAGCACACGGATGGATTACGCCATGCAGAAAACCAGAGGCTTCTCCTGCAAATGTAAGTTACTCTTTCTATTCAAACACACTACGTAATGTATAGTCCTTTTAGCAACGAGGTTATTTTCACTAATGTTCAGATAAACACTGAAGAAGGTGATACACACTGAATCGTCTGTGTACAACTTTTCCCCTGCCTGTTGTAAAAAGAGGGGGGGAAAGAAAGGAACTTTTTTTTGTTGTTGTTGTCTTATAATAAAAATGTGTGCTACCACCAGCCATTAAAAAATATATATATATATTCTCCCATGATCTTTAGGTACCCAGAATGGGATCCACACATGGCCACAAGCAGAGGGTATGTGTGTCTACCCACACACACGCAGACAATCGCTCTCGCTCTCTCTTTCTCACTTTCTCTTTCTTGGGCTCCCGAGTGGCGCAGCGGTCTAAGGCACTGCATCTCAGTGCTAGAGAGGCGTCACTACATACACTCTGGTTCGAATCCAGGCTGTATCACAACCGGCCGTGATTAGGAGTCCTATAGGGCGACGCACAATTGGCCCAGCTTCGTCCTGGTTTAGCCGGTGTAGGCCGTCATTCTAAATAAGAATTTGTCCTTCACTGACTTGCCTCGTTAAATACAACATTCTCACACACACACGCCGGTTGTTATAACATGTTTGCAAATATTAGTCCCAAGAACATAAGAACACAGTAAACCAGAACCTTTCAGGTGGTTTGATTTTAAAGAGCAACTACCCCTAAAATAACGACTTCTCATTTAAAAAAAAGGCTGTGTGGCATCAATATGAGTGTGAAACATTTATTCGAATGTCAAAATTTACTACAAAGTGTAAATAGAATAATTTTGGTCATAAAGGCAATCTTGTCCAAAACAGAGTTTTGTGAGACTTGTAGTCGTGACTGTGTCACAACATAAATGAAAGTTGGCTTTGTTTTAATCCTGCCCACAGCTGGCAGCACACCAGTAATCATCAATTCGGAGTGCAGTTGCACGCCACCCGATCGTAATGCCTGTGGTAAATCAGGGTTGAATTTGGATATCCCTATGGGCTAGTTGGGGACCATCGGTAAATTACACTATGTACATGTTAAAATCCAAATAGCTCCACATTTCAATGACTTAAAACAATGACTTTTACATTGTGTAATTGATTGACGGTCCCTCACTAGCCCCGGAGATAGGCTATCCAAAGTCAAACCAAATTTACCACGGTCGCACACCAGACGGCTAAAGTTAATTGTGGAAATAATTTGTCTAACTTTTCCCATCTGCGAACACAAACACACGAGACACCCACATCAATCCACACCCTGAAACCAACTAGAGTTTGAATTCAGTAATGGCCGCTACCATTTCTTAATGAATCAAATCTAAAATGAGGCTAAATCAGGAAGTGCAGTTGCACGTTTAAATACGTGGATGAATCAGCCTTGTATAATAGTAGACTGAATCTCATGTTTGTCCCTTTTTCAGCGGTGGGTCTCATCTACTGGAGACAAATCAATCAGCCGGTCTCCTGGGACCAATCCCCATGGGCGGTGGGCAGCAGGCTGGAGGAGGCCGCATGACCTCCGGCTGGGGTAATGCTGTGTGAAAGATTACGTCTGTGTCTAAAATGGCACCCTATTCCCTTTTAGTGCACTACTTTTGATTAGAGTCCCATAGGGCTCTGGCCAAAAGTAGTGCACTACTTCCTTAATGGGCTCTGGCCAAAAGTAGTGCACTACTTCCTTAATGGGCTCTGGCCAAAAGTAGTGAACTATATAGGGAATAGGGTGCCTTTTCGCACGCAACCAATGTATGCTTATTGCTTTCACTTACTGGTGATTTTTTTTTTATTCCTTACCATGTAATCATTATCATTAAAGGGATAGGCCTAGTTCACTCAAATTACATATTGGCTTCCTGACCCTGTAATCACTCTATAGACAAAGTAAGCTAGCAATCCATGTTTGCTTTTGTTTAGCTGGCCACTGTTGTAATTTAAGTGACTGTGGGTCCTTGAAAAGCCGTATATATAAAAGCCCTGTGTTATTATTTCGTTTAGGTGGTGGTGCTGGATCTAACATTGGATCAGGCAAGCCACATCAACACTTTATTGCACCTAAGCAGGTAATGTGTTTTATTTGTCATATTATCTTGATAAAATACAATTCTCTTTACTGTAATGCAGTGACCAAGTAACTCGTCCACAAATCAAAATGTATTTACTGGTGTGAAAGGAGTGGATTCAACCTGTTTTGTAACTGTGTTCCTCATCAGATCAGAAGCAAAGTAGTGGTGGCCAAATATGACAGGTGTCCTCTGTCTAACAAAGCCCTGTTTGCCCTGGCTGAACCCTTTGGAACTCTCTGTGAACACCTGGTACTGAAGAACAAGGTAAAGCGCGACACTTTGTGCCCGAGGTCTCATTTATACATTTCTCACAAAAATTCTTGTGTACGTGGAGATTTTAGGATTTGCGTGCGCAACAAATTATTGCGATTTATCAAACTGTCGCACGCAACATATACATATGTTTTCCATTGATATGTCAGAGCCATACTATATTTCTGCACTCGTGAGCAAGTGTTATAACCTTGCCTAGAAACGCCTTCCATTCACCTTTTAATGGGAACAAAAACGCCCTCCGTTCACCTTTTAATGGGAACAAAAACGCCCTCCGTTCACCTTTTAATGGGAACAAAAACGCCCTCCGTTCACCTTTTAATGGGAACAAAAACGCCCTCCGTTCACCTTTTAATGGGAACAAAAACGCCCTCCGTTCACCTTTTAATGGGAACAAAAACGCCCTCCGTTCACCTTTTAATGGGAACAAAAACGCCCTCATTTGCTCTATGATTTGGAACAGGACCATGACAGTTTCTAAAGCTCTATGGCAAATTATCACATTTCTGTAGAGCTGTGGGCAGAATGTTTAGAATTTTTTGCAGTTGGTTTGAAACTAAAATGCATGCAGCCTATAGAGGGTGCCAAACACTGGCTGCGCATTCTGTACGAGTTATTGGCCTGTTGAACAATTTTAAAGTAAATGCTACAGCCAACACTTCTATAAAAAAATATGAATTGTTCAATATTTACTTTATTAATTCATTGTTTTTCTGTCTCCTGCCTGGACGATGTCACACCTATCGCACAGCAATACTGTAGCCTACCCATACTGTCATAGTCTACTTGTCTATTTATGTCGTGGGGCGACGCACAATTGGCATAGCGTCGTCCGGGTTAGGGAGGGTTTGGCCGGTAAGGATATCCTTGTCTCAGTATGTAAAAATTTAATAAAATGTATGCACTCTACTGTAAGTCGCTCTGGATAAGAGCGTCTGCTAAATGACTAAAATGTAAAATGTAAGAGCATGTTTGGCTATTGAATGAGCGATGGCTAAATGGTAGCATGGTTGGCTAGTGAATGAGTGATGGCTAAATGGTAGCATGGTTGGCTAGTGAATGAGTGATGGCTAAATGGTAGCATGGTTGGCTATTGATTGAGCGATGGCTAAATGGTAGCATGGTTGGCTAGTGAATGAGTGATGGCTAAATGGTAGCATGGTTGGCTAGTGAATGAGCGATGGCTAAATGGTAGCATGTTTGGCTATTGATTGAGCGATGGCTAAATGGTAGCATGGTTGGCTAGTGAATGAGCGATGGCTAAATGGTAGCATGTTTGGCTATTGATTGAGCGATGGCTAAATGGTAGCATGGTTGGCTATTGAATGAGCGATGGCTAAATGGTAGCATGGTTGGCTATTGAATGAGCGATGGCTAAATGGTAGCATGTTTGGCTATTGAATGAGCGATGGCTAAATGGTAGCATGGTTGGCTATTGAATGAGCGATGGCTAAATGGTAGCATGGTTGGCTATTGATTGAGCGATGGATAAATGGTAGCATGGTTGGCTAGTGAATGAGCGATGGCTAAATGGTAGCATGGTTGGCTAGTGAATGAGCGATGGCTAAATGGTAGCATGGTTGGCTAGTGAATGAGTGATGGCTAAATGGTAGCCTAATATTTATTGTGTAGCGGGAATTAGTGATGCACCGATATTACATTTTTGGCTCATACCGATATCTGATATTTTCCTTGCCAACAAAAAAACGATACCGATAACCCATATTTAACATTTTAGCGGCCTTTTAATCATTCTAGTTAAATAACACACACATGGACACAGTGGTCTAAGGCACTGCATCTCAGTGCAAGAGGCATCACTACAGTCCCTGGTTCGAATCCTGGCTGTATCACATCCGGCCATGATTGGGAGTCCCATAGGGCGGCGCACAATTGGCCCAGCGTCGTCCGTGTTTGGCCGGGGTAGGCGGTCATTGTAAATAAGAATTTGTTCTTAACTGACTTGCCTAGTTAAAGGTTACACACACCACACTGACCAAAAAAGTTATTGTGTTGGCATTTACGTATGTCCCCATTACCAGTAAAACATAAGCAAAACCTTATTCTTTCACTTACTTGCTGTGCTGTTTCGTTGTTCATTTGCTCAGTCGTTTCATTCTCAACCAGGATTTCTATGAAATGCTTTTTGGGTCTTTGCGTGTCAAATAAGCTTGTTGACCAATCAGGACCTGAATAACTACGTCACATAATAATTGAACTCGTTCATTAATTTTCTTATGTAGTTATTACACATGGATTACACTATCACTCGAATTTCACGTCACAACGATTCATCGATACCTGTGCTATGATGCTGGTGAAGTTGTCTGGCACACCTACAGTGCTGGTCATAAAAAAAGCTAGCTAGCTCATTGATGTTCTTCCCCAAAAACATAGCAAAATGACATCTATTTCAGTAGCTTAGCTAACTATATAGCTAGTTGTAATCTTAAATAACCCTAATGACATGGGGTATCAGTCCACTCAGTGACACCCAGAGAACATTAGCATTGTAGCTCTTATTGCGGGACTCTGAAACAACTGAATTGAGCCATATTTATTGTCAATCTATGTGTATTGAACAGAGGAAAAACAATACTGCGTGGATGTTTTGGAGTCTGTAAACTCTGAGGAGGTCGTTGGGAAAATATATATTGGGTATTAAGGAGACTGTTACTCCATTTCATTGATCCCCAATCCTTAGGTAATATGAATGTCAATACACACAATAGGCTGACTGGGGAGGTGATTTCACACAGTCACAGTCCCGAGATAAGAGCAACAACGCTAATATTTGCATAAACTCTTCACCATTGTGTTCTGTGGGTGTCACAGAGTAAGACTGATACCATTTCATTGCATCACATTCCAACCTTGTTTAACATTATCTAGTCTAAATATGACATGATTCCACCAATTGTAACCTTCTGCATCACTTTCAAAGAGGTACTTTTATTTTGAAGACAAACCACAAATTCCACTATTGTGCCTAATTCTTATTGTGGCTAGCTTAACAACACATAACCCGATCCGCTCGAGCCTCACTAGCTAGATGAAGCTAGCCGGCTGTTTATAATGTTAACCATGTTGTCCAAAGCTATGTAGCTGGCTAGCTATTTATTTTCATGAACTGAAGTTCAATTTCAATAGGCGAACAACAAGTGGCAACCTAGTTAATACTTACAAAGATTCCTAAATCATTGCTAAGAATAATGAAAATGACTGCAGTTTCTACTGGTAATTGTTTTCAGGCTGGTTGTATTGGTGCTAGCTAGGTACCAAACTAAAGCTAGCTAGCTATCCCAGAAGTTGCGGTCGAACAAATAATGCTTTATTACCAACGCGGTATTGTAAACACATCGTTCGTGGCCGGTGTTTGCTTGTTGGCAGACTTTTTTTGTTCAGCTTTGTCAGTGCTACTGATAGTAGTGGTGGCGCTCGGCTTGCACGTGCAAATTCAGAACACACAACATTCTATAATAGAACTGTGTTTTTTGACGTGTCAAATTAAAAGCTTATTTGACGCGTCAAATAGTGTTATTGTCAAATAGTGTTATTTGACGTGTATCTTTTTTGACACGCAAAGACCCAACCGGCGTTCCATAGTATGTCGTGAAACTAATAGCAGTGAAGTGTGTAACTGTGTAACTCCGGTAGGGAAACACCTGAACAATAGCGCACTTGGTAACGTTAGTGTGTACCGGTGCTTGACCAGTCGGCGAAAGCCAACATCACCCACGACAGAGAACGGTTGATTGTCAAGGGAATGAATTCCATTATCTTGGCGTTAATGGATTTCGCCTTTGAGTTGTCTCGCTGAAATGTTCTTACTCTTTCAAATGACTGCTGGACTTGTTGACTGCTCGATCCACACAGCAGACATTGTGGGCTGGGTTAGGAATGCTGTGTTGCACGTGTAGCGCAAAATTTTACGTGGCGTCATTCCGTCATGTACATACGTTATATAGGTATGCACGTCAGCTTTGATAACGTTTTTTCACAACTAGACATCGGGCCGATACTGATGTTGGCATTTTTAGCTAATATCGTCCGATTCCGATATGTTCACCGATATATCGTGCATCCCTGGTGGGAATAAACCAGTAACGTATTACGGTACAACAGAAATCAACGTATCACAATGCGAACTCTACTTTGAATAACAGAGTAACTGTCTTTGAAGATTTAGGTTTAAAAAAAAAAAATGTTTTTCCTAAAGCTTGACTTGTTCTTATTGCCCCATTTAACAGAAGTAAACAGATGGCGTTGTTTTAGAGCACCTGCTGACTGGTCCTGTAGGGTTCATGGTGCATATTTCTACTTCACAGGCCTTTTTAGAAATGGAGACTCATAAGGAAGCTAGGGATGTGGTGAGCTACTACCAGCAGAACCCAGCGGTGTTGAATGGGAAACAAATCACTTTATATCTGTCCAAAGAACTCATGGTGATTCAGGTAATATTGGAATGCCCTTATTCATCTATTTTCATTAGTTTTGCCTGTATCGATCTGCTGTGTAGATTGAAATACCTCAAATCACTCAGCTCACGTTTCTAACTTCGCTGACCGTTAACTACCCCGTTCAATTCAAGGAGTGATCACGCATGCAGATCAGTACACGTAATATGTTCCTCTTTCTGAATACAGAAAGACCGCAGAACTGAGAGAATCAACCGAGAGGCGAAACTAGGCAAAGAGCCAGCGCCAGCGACCCAATCGCAGGTAGTCTTCTTCTCCAACTTGCCGCGTGAGGATGAGAAGAAGCAGGAACTCCTCACCATCGCGCGGCGCTTCGGCACCGTGCAGAAACACTTGTTTCTAACTGCAGAGGTAAAAGTCTTACTCTTCTGTTTTGTATAAAAATCATACTAATGTATGGATAAAAGCGTCTGCTAAATTGCACATGTTATTTGTATTATATTATTCTCAGTATTTTTTTTTTTTTTTTTTTTTTGGGATGTGTCATGAATGCTTAAAATGTATTGTTAGTCTTCGTCTTCCAAGGCTTTTGTTCAGCTGGGGTCTGCAGAGGATGCTGAGATGTTGGTGAAGTACTACACTCTGAATCCACTGACCATCCAGGGACAGAGTGTCCGCTTAAACATCTGTACCAAGTACAAGACCTTAAAGTAAGAATTCCAAGATTGATTCAGTGCTTCATTATCATATTAGAGGACTTAGTTGTCCTTTTTTTCACAGAGCTTTCTGGACTGATTGTTGTCTGTCTGTAACAGTGTGAATAATCGCTCCAACAAACTGATGGATGACAAGAGAAGGAGAAGTACTGGGCCCAAAGACAAATCTTCCTCCTCCAAGAGCACCAAATCTTCCTCTTCTTCTAGCAGCAAAGCCAAAGAAGACACGAAGGAACCACCAAAAGGAGAGGACGGCGGTGCAGGGAGAGAGGGAGAGGGGTCAGGGAGGGAGGGAAAGGAGGGAGTGGGGTCAGGGGACGTGGTGGCTGGTGTGATGGAGGGAGATAAAGCTGAGGAGTACGAAGGAGAGGGAGAGCAGGGTTCACATGATGTTGGGCCGTCAGCGGACAATGCTGAAGCCGTGACGGAAGACCCAGAGACTGCTGCCAACACCAGTCTGGAATCGCAGGAGCAGAAGGAACTTGCTCCGGACTCAGATGACGTTCCGAGCACTGCCAAGGTTCTGAGCAGTAGTGATGTCACAGAGAAGGCTGAGGGGTCAGAGGTGGAGGACGGGACAGTGCCTGGTCCAGAGGAGAAAGCAGAGGGAGAGACTGAGAGTGAACAGATAGAAACTGAAGCCACTACAGATGCGCCAGAGACCGAGGACAAGGATGACTCGCCGTCGGCAGAGCCAGCAGAGGGCTCAGAGATGCATGAAGAACAGTTACCCGCAGATCAGGTAGGTCAACAACAGAAAACTCTTATAGTTCAAGAAAATATTATATTTGTCTTGCTTACAAGTTGGCGCTACTCTTGTGTTTTGTTCAGTTTGAGACTAAGTTCTGTTGAGCACAATTACTTATCTACTTTTTCTGATTGTTGTCCATATTGTAAACATATATTACCGTAATTTCCGGACTATAAGCCGCTACTTTTTTCCCACGCTATGAACCTTGCGCTTTATACAATGACGCGGCTAATTTATGGATTTTTCCCGCTTTCACAAATTCATGCCGCCAAAAAACTGAGCACCGTCACATAATGTGATGTAAATCGAGCGCGCTCAAACTTTCCATCATTCTGATTACGGTAGTCATTTTGTCACCCTCATCATGGCAAATACACGGAGAAATGCATAGGATGCAGCTTTCAATTTGAAGGCGATCGATCTGGCTGTTGGAAAAGGAAATAGTGCTGCTGCACGGGAGCCTTAATGAGTCGATGATAAGACGTTGGAAACAGCAGCGTGAGAAACTGACTTAGTGCAAAAAGACAAAAGTTTTCAGAGGAAAGAAAAGCAGATGGCCCGAACTAGAAAATGAGGCTTGGATGAGTTTGCCTCCGGATGAAAGTGAGGAGAGCGCAATGAAAACGATCCAACATCGGATGAAGCAATTCTGAGGCTATTCAACTCCGACACCAAAGGAGATGACTTCAGTGGTTTCAGTGCACAGGAGGAAGATAGTGACCAAGGACTTTCTTGGTAGGCTACTGTTTACTGCTATTTAAAAAAAAAAATGTTACAAGCCTGTTTCGTTAAAGCCTATTTATTTTTGTTACAAGCCGTGTTTCGTTAAAGCCTATTTATTTTTGTTACAAGCCGTGTTTCTTTTAAAGGCTGTGTAAAGTTCATTTGTTTCAATGTACCGGTAGGCACCTGCGGCTTATAGACACGTGCGGCTTATTTATGTACAAAATAAAAAAATAAAAAAAAATCTGTGGGTGCGGCTTATATTCAGGTGCGCTTAATAGTCCAGCAATTACGGTAGTTAAATATTTAACTAATATGTCCACATATATTTAGAATATGTAACCAATTTCTCAAGATATATATATATATATATATATATATATATATATATATATATATATATATATATATATATACACACACATTATCTGTAACTAATATGTTGACATATATGTTGGATATGTAACTAATATGTTGACATATATGTTGGATATGTAACTAATATGTTGACATATATGTTGGATATGTAACTAATATGTTGACATATATGTTGGATATGTAACTAATATGTTGATATATGTTGGATATGTAACTAATGTGTTGATATATATTGGATATGTAACTAATGTTGACATATATGTAACTAATATGTTGATATATATGTTGGATATGTAACTAATATGTTGATATATATGTTGGATATGTAACTAATATGTTGATATATATGTTGGATATGTAACTAATATGTTGATATATATATTGGATATGTAACTAATATGTTGATATACACTACCGTTTAAAAGTTTAGGGTCACTTAGAAATGTTCTTGTTTTTAAAGAAAAGCTCATTTTTGGTCCATTTAAAATAACATAAAATTGATCAAATACAGTGTAGACATTGTTAATGTTGTAAATGACTATTGTAGCCGGAAACGGCAGATTTTTTTAATGGAATATCTACAGAGGCCCATTATCAGCAACCATCACTCCTGTGTTCCAATGGCACGTTGTGTTAGCTAATCCAAGTTCATCATTTTAAAAGGTTAATTGATCATTAGAAAACCCTTTTGCAATTATGTTAGCACAGCTGAAAACTGTTACGCTGATTAAAGAAGCAATACAACTGGCCAAGAAACTGAAGATCTCGTACAACGCTGTGTACTACTCCCTTCACAGAACAGCGCAAACTGTCTCTAACCAGAATAGAAAGAGGAGTGGGAGCACAACTGAACAAGAGGACAAGTACATTCGTGTCTAGTTTGAGAAACAGAAGCCTCACAAGTCCTCAACTTGCAAATAGTACCTGCAAAACACCTGTCTCAACGTCAACAGTGGAGAGGTGTTTCCGGGATGCTGGCCTTCTAGGCAGAGTTCCTCTGTCCAGTGTCTGTGTTCTTTTGCCCATCTTAATCTTTTTTTTTTTTATTGGCCAGTCTGAGATATAGCTTTTTCTTTTTGAAAAAGCTATATCTCAGACTGGCCAATAAAAAAAAAAAAGATTAAGATGGGCAAAAGAACACACACTGGACAGAGGAACTCTGCCTAGAAGGCCAGCATCCCGGAGTCACCTCTTCACTGTTGACGTTGAGACTGGTGTTTTGAGGGTACTATTTAATGAAGCTGCCAGTTGAGGACTTGTGAGGCGTCTGTTTCTCAAACTAGAGACACTAATGTACTTGTCCTCTTGCTCAGTTGTGTAACGGGGCCTCCCACTCCTCTTTCTATTCTGGTTAGAGCCAGTTTGCGCTGTTCTATGTAGGAAGTAGTACACAGAGTTGTACGAGATCTTCAGTTTCTTGGCAATTTCTCGCATGGAATAGCCTTCATTTCTCAGAACAAGAACAGACTGATGAGTTTCAGAAGAAAGGTATTTGTTTCTGGGTATTTTGAGCCTGTAAACGAACCCACAAATGCTGATGCTCCAGATACTCAACTAGTCTAAAGAAGGCCAGTTTTACTGCTTCTTTAATCAGAACAACAGTTTTCAGCTGTGCTAACATAATTGCAAAAGGGTTTTCTAATGATCAATTAGCCTTTTAAAATGTTAAACTTGGATTAGCTAACACAACGTGCCATTGGAACACAGGAGTGATGGTTGCTGATAATGGGCCTCTGTACGCCTATGTAGATATTTTATTTTAAAAAGCTGCCATTTCCAGCTACAATAGTCATTTACAACATTAACAATGTCTACACTGTATTTCTGATCAATTTGCTGTAATTTTAATGGTTAAAAATGTGCTTTTCTTTCAAAAACAAGAACATTTCTAAGTGACCCCAAACTTTTGAATGGTAGTGAATATGTAACTAATATGTTGACATACATGTTGTTCCTTTCCGACAGGAAGAGGGCAGCATGGAGCAGGATTTCCCAGAGAACATGGATGACTTTGTGACTCTGGATGAGCTGGCAGAGGACGAGGACTTGGAGAGACAGGACTCCTCATCCAAAGAAAAATACTCATCTTCAGGTAAACAACATTAACTTCACCTCCAGCATGATATATGGTCATTTAATTTAGGATGATTGATGACGGCGTCTGTGGAATTGAAAACCATTGTTACAGTGTCGGCCCACATAAAATGGGCTACAGCAACTATTGTTGGAAAAGTAAACCGTTGTGTAATTCTCATTCTCTCTGCAGGAAGCTCTAAGAAAATTGGTGGATTGAGAGTGGTCAACGTTGTGGGGTTTAAACGGGCCTATGGTTTTATGAATGAGATCTTGGCCCTGGCCAAACCCTTCGGTACAGTAGTTCAGCACCTGGTGCTTGACGTGAGACCTGAGGTAAAGTTAGTTGATTTGATTTGATTCGTTAATTAATTTGACAGTGAAGCAAAAACAGTATGATGGACGTCACCAACAACATCTATGTTTTTGTTGGTGAATCTAGGCCTTTCTGCAACTCACTTCGGAAGAAGAGGCAAAAACAATGGTCAATTTCTACAGTGGGAATGTAACACCAACTGTGTGTGGGAAATCTGTGAAAATCTACCATTCACAGACATACGCTACCATTCAGGTGAGCGCCGTACATGAAGATTCAGTTTGACAGCCTTCTACTGTAGATGTTGTTTGTAATGTTCCTGTTCTTGCAGAGTGGGAGAGTGGTATACGTGGGACAGATTCCACACTTCAAATCCTCCGATGCCTCCCTCCTGAAAATCGCTGAGCCGTTCGGCAAAGTGAGACGCTATTTCCTGAACAGATCTCGCAACGAGGTAATGACATATGACTTCAAAATGTTGTTCTCTCTTCAGCTACAGAGCTGTTTGGAATGCCTCATGGGTGAATGAGTGGGATATGGTAAAAATCACATGTTTTATTTTGTATGTTTATTCTTTAATTTCTAGTGTTTCATTGAGATGGAACGTGGAGAGGACGCTGAGAGAATGGCTGAAACCTACAAGGACACGCCCCCTAAATTGGAAGGCAAGCGGCTAACGGTGTACGTGAGCAGGAAGTACAAACAACTCAAATACGGGTGAGTCAAACCAAACAACATGTGGTGTATTTGCTGTGAGCGTTGTACACTTCAACTTGTTATTTTTGTCACTACTAAATACTTATCTTTGTACGGTATGTGATGTAATGTAAAATATGTAACGTTTAAACCAAATTGCCCTTCTGGGACGTTAAAGTTGAATTGAAATTAAATGCTCTTTCCCACACTAGACACCGACCACCAGGCCCTGACTCTGAGGAGAAGAAGAGGCCGTCGAAGAGGGAGCGATCAGGCAGTGAAACGAGCTCCCACCGGAGCTCAGCAGCCAAAAGCTCAGCCAAACAGGATGAAGAACCTCCAGTCAAGAAGTCCAGAGAGGAGACGGCGGCATCCTCGGCAGACGAGCCTGACAAAGAAGACAAGGAGGAGATGGAGGCGCACACTGAGCAGAGTGAGGTAGAGGTTAGGAAGCAGGAGGAGGAGGAGGAGGTCCAGGGGGAATACGGTCAACCCTCTGGGAACTCAGCTGTACACGAAATAGACACTGACATGGTAAGTTTATCTGGTGTGGCACCATATTCACTATAGTGTGTTACTACGGATCACAGTCCTATGGGGCTTAGGTCAAACGTAGTTCGCTGTCATCATCAGCAATTCCTCTATGATGATCTGATGGGGAATATGACACCATTTTGGGATGTAACCTCCGAGGCAGTTTTAGTTTGTCAACCAAAAGTAGTATCTTAAGGAACTGACTCTCTATTGCTCTATGCTGTAGAACATCAAAATGGAGGAAAACGAAGCGCCCATTTCCATAGTGAGTGTGAGGAGCGTTGACGAGAATGGAGAGACTGCTAGCACACCATCCCAGGCTGAGGGGAAGCTTTCATCAACCAGCCCGGTTCCTCTGGGGCCGTATGAGCCTAACAACCCAGTGGGTAAGGACATGCTGAGATTAATACTCTTTAGAGGGAAAGGGGTTTCTATGTGTTTAGGACGACCTTTTTTAATAACATATAGAATAACCATCTTTTTCCGTGAGGCAACTTCTTATCTTAATGATAAACAAAGTTAGAACTATATATGTACTGTATATTTCACGCGTTATATACAAACATCATAGTGACTCTGTTGTCTGATTGCAGGTGTTGAGTATGTGAAGATGGGGTACTACTGCAGAGTCTGTTTCCTGTTCTATTCCAATGAGGAGACAGCCAAGAAGGTTCACTGCAGCAGTCAATCTCACTACCAAAAACTCAAGGTAAACATATACAATATTTTAGTCAATTAACAGATATACCAAAATATATAAGCAGTCATTTAAAGCTCTGACACAGAACACACCAATACGTCTCTCGCTTGGTATCAAACAGTGTTCCGCTTAAGAACAATTATATCCTCTGAAACCTAAATGCAGTTCCCATTTTTTTTATTTTCAGAAACATCTGGAAAAAGAGAAGGCCAAAGCTCAAAGTAGCACAGGGATGAAGACTCCTGTGTAGGATATTACACGTGCTGAACTGTTGATCAAGTGTTCATGCATGGATAGAGTTAGTTTGTAACCCTAGAATGGATGTTTCGGCGGTTTTTTTTAGCCTTTCATGTTTAGCTATACACCTTTAAGTTTTACTTTTAACCAATGCACTGTACCAGGAGGAACCAACGATGACGGGATCTGGAGAATATATTGAGTTTTGTATGCCTGGTTTTGTTTTAATGTTTTCTGACAACTCATCTTGCTATAAATGTAAGTGCAAGAGGCATTTTTGATTTATATTAAAGTTGTAGGACTTCATCCCTCTCAGATGCTTGTCTTTTGAATGTTCACCAACTGTTGCGATGCAGAGATGAGAAACAATGTAACCAGTTATTTTAGGGTTAGAGTCTAAATAAAGGAGCTTGGTTGATCATTTGAACTTATAGATGCCTCCCATGCAGACGTTCAGATAATTGCATTGCTTGGTTGAGGAAGTACACTGAACAAAATTATAAACATAACATGTAAAGTGTTGGTCCCATGTTTCATGAGCTGAAATAAAAGATCCCAGACATTTTACATACCCACAAATAGCTTATTTCTCTCAAATGTTGTGGACAAATTTGTTTACATCCCTGTTAGTGAGCATTTCTCCTTAGCCAAGATAATAGGTTTTTAGAAATGTTTGCAAATTGATTAAAAATAAAAACATAGCTTATTTAAATAAGTATTCAGACCCTTTGCAATGAGACTTGAAATTGAGCTCAGTTGCATCCTGTTTTCATTGATCATCCTTGAGATGTTTCTACAACTTGATTGGAGCACACCTGTGGTAAATTCAATTGATTGGAGATGATTTGGAAAGGCACACCCCTGTCCATATAAGGTCCCACAGTTGACAGTGA
Source organism: Salvelinus fontinalis (assembly GCF_029448725.1). NCBI lineage: Eukaryota > Metazoa > Chordata > Actinopteri > Salmoniformes > Salmonidae > Salvelinus > Salvelinus fontinalis. The sequence goes on from NC_074670.1 coordinate 78,031,084, forward strand.
ATGTCAGAGCAAAAACCAAGCCATTAGGTCGAAGGAATTGTCCGTAGAGCTCAGAGACAGGATTGTGTCGAGGCACAGATCTGGGGAAGCATACCAAAAATTGTCTGCATCGTTGAAGGACCCCAGGAACACAGTGGCTGTCTCATTCCTAAATGGAAGAAGTTTGGAACCACCAAGACTCTTCCTGGAGCTGGCTGCCTGGCCAAACTGAGCAATCGGGGGAAAACGACCTTGCCAGGTGACCAAGAACCCGATGGTCACTCTGACAGAGCTCCGGAGTTCATCTGTGGAGATGGGAGAACGTTCCAGAAGGACAACCGTCTCGACAGCACTCCACCAATCAGGCCTTTATGGTAGAGTGGCCAGACAGAAGCCACTCTTCAGTAAAAGACACATGACAGCATTCTTGGGAGTTTGCCAAAAGGTACCAAAAGGACTCTGACCATGAGGAACAAGATTCTCTGGTCTGATGAAACCAAGAAGGATCTCTTTGGCCTGAATGACAAGCTTCACGTCTGGAGGAAACCAGGCACCGCTCATCACCTGGCCAATAACATCCCTACGGTGAAGCATGGTGGTGGCAGCATCATGCTGTGGGGATGTATTTCAGCGGCAGGGACTGGGAGACGAGTCAGGATCAAGGGAAAATGAACAGAGCAAAGTATAGAGAGATAGATCAAAACCTACTCCAGAGCGCTCAGGTCCACAGACTGGGTTGAAGGATCCAACAGGACAACGATCCTAAGCACACAGCCAAGACAACACAGGAGTGGCTTCGAGACAAGTCTCTGAATGTCCTTGAGTGGCCCAGCCAGAGCCCAGACTTGAACCCGAGCGAACATCTCTGGTGAGACTTGAAAATAGTTGTGCAGCAACACTCCCCATCCAACCTGACAGAGCTTGAGAGGAAATGCAGAGAAGAATGGGAGAAACTCCCCAAATACAGATGTGTCAAGCTTGTAGCGTCATACCCAAGAAGACTCAAGGCTGTAATCGCTGTCAAAGGTGCTTTAACATAGTACTGAGTAAATGTCTGAATACTTATGTAAATGTGATAGTTCAGATTTTATTTTATACATTAGCAAACATTTCCTAAAACCTCTTTTTGCTTTGTCGTTATACACTATTGTGTTTAGAATAAGGCTGCAACGTAACAAAATGGAATAAGTGAATGGGTCTGCATACTTTCCAAATGCACTGTATTTAAACGTTAACTCAGTAAAATACCCCGTAATGACAAAGCAAAAAAAAGATTTTTAGAAATGTGCGTTTATTTATTTTTCCAGTGTATGTTTGCGCCGTGTTACTGGAGGAGAATGGGTAGAATGTTGGGAAGTATGCACTTTATACGTACAGTTCATGTTGTGACCAGAAGATGGTGGTATTGTTCAACAGGATTAAGGATGATTGTTTTTCTAAGGATTTACTTGTGATTATTACTTTTCCCAGTGACTTCCCAAAGCAATGTTAATTGAAATGCTGCATTTCACAAAAACAAACCAAATTTGTGTAAATCTATCAACTTTTTATTTGACATTCATTTAAGAGGTATCAAAAATCTCCTCGCATAGATATTTAGAGGATAATTTAGGGGCCACCAAATCCACCTTTCATCCGGATGGATACATCCTATTTTTTCATCCAGTGCCCTATACTACACCAATTTCCCTTTGAATGGCAGCCTATGGACAAAGGTTTGGTTGCCTGCACAGTGAAAAATTATAATTCGTGGGAGGCTTGAAGGGAGGAGAAACCAAAGTGTAAGTTGTATCTATCCTCCCTGAAAAGAGGTCCTGACATTCACTTACTCTTTTCTCTCCTTCCAGTTTTTAGAGTCTGTTCTTTGAGCTGGGATAGAAAAGCAGTAGCAGTAGTGGTGATAGATCAGACTGCACCACCATTGTCTCCCGGTCAGGTCACCAACCCCCAGGCTGGGACTATGCATGTAGATGAGCCCAGGGCAGATGTCCACAAATATTTTGGGGTTTGTTGCGGGGAGTCCGCCGAACAAAAAGGGTTGTCCGTGCCTAACCCGAGGAGGTTCCTCTCCTTGGGGACTTCCTATTCTGTCTGGGTGCCAAATTCTTTCAGAGGAGAGCACCAAGCAAGGTTTTATACCATTAGGCTTGATATCAAGGAGAGTGCTGGAGTCGCAGTGGGAGAATGTGTACAGATGTCCCAGCAGAGTCACAAGTTCATGACCCTGGTGTGTTGCAGGCACACCCTCGTTGCATCTCATTATCAGGCTTTGGCTATGACCCTGCGTGATATTAGTATAGGGCCTACATGTGTACTGTTGCCCAAATCTAATGCTTCTTTCTTGATTGATCTGTTGGGACTGCAGCATAATGGTACCAGCATTATTATACATGTTCAGTGGCTGTTCATGGGTTTTGCAGGTTTATAGAATCTACAGAATATTGGTTGCAAGTTTTAAAAAATCAAGAAAAAAAAGGTTATTCATTTGATAATGGCCATGTTGTGTGACAGAAAGAGAAGTTACATTAGAATTAGACTCATGCTGGCCTTCCTGTAAACTATCATAAGTTTCTTGGAAACAAAGAGGGTTGATTACAAACATTTGCTCCCAAAATCCTCCTGAAATCAGTCACTCCAATCCATCCTGGCCACTAAATCACCTTTGAGTAATAATCGTATTATCCTAGCTTTAAGCAGGATACCTTTTCAAGGTAAAGGGATCACTGTAAAGTGCTGTTGCCTCTATCCCTTAAGTGACACTTTATCCTCAGGTGTCACCTGCCAGACATAAATCTGAATGTGTTCCTGTGGCTAATGAAGAAAGATCTTTATCTTCAAATTCCAATGCAATGAACTGACAAAAAATACTCTTCCAAATAAATAATTATCTTGTTTATGATTACCATTTAAAGGCTTCTGTTTAGATATTACTGAAGGCACCCTCAAATACACTGAGGTAAAAAAAAAAGTTAAAAAAAGTTTAGAAGGCAATGTTTTATACACGCAATAAAAATCTGCATGAGCAAGTTTGTGAAATGCATTTCTGAAAAGTGTGAAAAAATGTTTTTCCTGGGAACAAGTAGATTGAGGTGCTCTTGTTGCTTTTTGTCTGTGTTCTGTCGAGGGATGGAGGAAGGGAGGGAGAGAGAGAGAGAACAGACAAGCCCCAACACGAGGCTTAAGGGATTAAGTTCATTCTCACTGCCAGTCTGTTCGTCACCTAACCGATGCCCTCCACCATGCAGCCTTCTCAATGTGCTACCGTGTTTTGTGATTGGCCGATCCAGTCCACTGAACAATAATAAGAAGGATCACTGGCTCCGGAGAAAATATCCCCAGGCTAGGAGTAGCTTCCTATTCAAACTTAGTTCAAGTTGCATAGGCCTTGTTCCCACATAGATGCACTTGGTGGCCGACATAGGTGGCATATGCAATGTTATGTTACGTTTTTTTCACAACCATTGCTTGATTCTAAGAGTCTTGCATGGACAAGTATGGATTAGCAACCAAGGAAATGTTCTGGTTGATGTCACAGACATCCATCCTAGACGGAACATTTGTCAATCTGAGATGTCTATGACCTGTATAGTAGACTTTTATAGATTTTTTTTTTTTTAATTGGTCTAAGATCAGCCCATTCAAGTGTTAAATCAGTGAGCAAGTTGCTCTTATACACTGTAACTGTTCAAACTCTTTGGTCATCAAGTCTATCTTTGTTCCTAAAGTCTTTGTTCAGACTCTCTTTTTTTTAACACCGGGTACTTGTGATACAGCCAAGCTCCATGGAGTAGCCTGATCTTGTTAAGAGCTCTTCATTTCAAATCAAGCTCCTCTTTCCCGTGTTTGTCCTTCGTATTATCTCCTCAGAGGTCCATGTTGAGATGGTCAGTGGTTGGTTGATGATACACAATACAACTAGGGCCCCTGAATCCACACTACAGGACCTCCAGAACTACAACTAGTGCCTCTGAATCCACAATACAGGACCTCCAGAACTACAACTAGGGCCCCTGAATCCCCACTACAGGACCTCCAGAACTACAACTAGGACCTCTGAATCCACAATACAGGGCCTCCGGAACTACAACTAGGGCCTCTGAATCCACAATACAGGGCCTCCGGAACTACAACTAGGGCCTCTGAATCCACAATACAGGGCCTCCAGAACTACAACTAGGACCTCTGAATCCACAATACAGGGCCTCCAGAACTACAACTAGGACCTCTGAATCCACAATACAGGGCCTCCAGAACTACAACTAGGGCCTCTGAATCCACAATACAGGACCTCCAGAACTAAAATACAGGACCTCCAGAACTACAACTAGGGCCTCTGAATCCACAATACAGGGCCTCCAGAACTACAACTAGGGCCTCTGAATCCACAATACAGGACCTCCAGAACTACAACTAGAACCTCTGAATCCACAATACAGGGCCTCCAGAACTACAACTAGGGCCTCTGAATCCACAATACAGGGCCTCCAGAACTACAACTAGGACCTCTGAATCCACAATACAGGGTCTCCAGAACTACAACTAGGCCCTCTGAATCCACAATACAGGGCCTCCAGAACTACAACTAGGACCTCTGAATCCACAATACAGGGCCTCCAGAACTAGAATACAGGGCCTCCAGAACTAGAATACAGGGTCTCCAGAACTACAACTAGGGCCTCTGAATCCACAATACAGGGCCTCCAGAACTACAACTAGGACCTCTGAATCCACAATACAGGACCTCCAGAACTAGAATACAGGGTCTCCAGAACTACAACTAGGACCTCTGAATCCACAATACAGGGCCTCCAGAACTAGAATACAGGGTCTCCAGAACTACAACTAGGACCTCTGAATCCACAATACAGGGCCTCCAGAACTACAACTAGGGCCTCTGAATCCACAATACAGGACCTCCAGAACTAGAACTAGGACCTCTGAATCCACAATACAGGACCTCCAGAACTACAACTAGGGCCTCTGAATCCACAATACAGGGCCTCCAGAACTAAAATACAGAACCTCATGAACTAAAATACAGGACCTCCTGAACTAAAATACAGGACCTCCTGAACTAAAATACAGGTCCTCCTGAACTAAAATACAGAACCTCCTGAACTAAAATACAGAACCTCCTGAACTAAAATACAGGACCTCCTGAAATAATATACAGGACCTCCTGAACTACAATACAGGACCTCCTGAACTACAATACAGGACCTCCTGAACTACAATACAGGACCTCCTGAACTAAAATACAGGACCTCCTGAACTACAATACAGGACCTCCTGAACTAAAATACAGGCCTTTGGAACTTTGGGAACCTCCCTGATGAGTAAACAGAGACAAAGGGCTTGTTAAATCTGACTGACTAGGAGAGTGGCTCTGTGAATGGATCCCACAAGGATTAATTAAGACCATAGATAGCTGTAGAGACCAGAGAGGCTCTGTGAACTGAACTGGCCTTGGTCTCTTCATTGATGTTGTTGTCACTGAGTACTTTGAGTTGGATGGGGACCTCACAGCCTTACACCCCTTTGAATCCAGTTCAGTAGTGTCTCACACTTGAGAGGTGTCTGTCTAGCTGGTCCGATGAGAGGTGTCTCTCTTGGGAGAGATGTGCTTGAGAAGGTGAAGACACCTCCAGATTAGTGCAGAGAGAAGGATCCAGTGTCTCAGTCTATTGACAGCTCTGAGGGCTCTCTGGGTGTATTGATGAGGCAGCAGCTCGGAGGGCTCTCTGGGTGTATTGATGAGGCAGCAGCTCTGAGGGCTCTCTGGGTGTATTGATGAGGCAGCAGCTCTGAGGGCTCTCTGGGTGTATTGATGAGGCAGCAGCTCGGAGGGCTCTCTGGGTGTATTGATGAGGCAGCAGCTCTGAGGGCTCTCTGGGTGTATTGATGAGGCAGCAGCTCTGAGGGCTCTCTGGGTGTATTGATGAGGCAGCAGCTCTGAGGGCTCTCTGGGTGTATTGATGAGGCAGCAGCTCTGAGTGCTCTCTGGGTGTATTGATGAGGCAGCAGCTCTGAGGGCTCTCTGAGTATATTGATGAGGCAGCAGCTCTGAGGACTCTCTGGGTGTATTGATGAGGCAGCAGCTCTGAGGGCTCTCTGGGTGTATTGATGAGGCAGCAGCTCTGAGGACTCTCTGGGTGTATTGATGAGGCAGCAGCTCTGAGGGCTCTCTGGGTGTATTGATGAGGCAGCAGCTCTGAGGACTCTCTGGGTGTATTGATGAGGCAGCAGCTCTGAGGGCTCTCTGGGTGTATTGATGAGGCAGCAGCTCTGAGGGCTCTCTGGGTGTATTGATGAGGCAGCAGCTCTGAGGACTCTGAGTGTATTGATGAGGCAGCAGCTCTGAGGACTCTGGGTGTATTGATGAGGCAGCAGCTCTGAGGGCTCTCTGGGTGTATTGATGAGGCAGCAGCTCTGAGGGCTCTCTGGAACAATAGGGAGTCATTGAGACTTTCTTCTTCTGCAGAGTATTTTGCTCATAGGAGGAATCGTTTACTATTACTTGTCCCTTGGCTAGGCCAATTAGGGACTGCATAGGTTGGTTAAAAAGCACTTTGAGACAACTGCTGATGTTAAAGGGGCTTTATAAATATATTTGTTTGATAACATATGTTGTATTGTCACACATGGTTGTTTAAGTGGAACAGAAATTTGATTATGTGAGAATCAAAATTAATTACATTCAGCTATAGATACACTACATTACCAAAAGTATGTGGACACCTGCTGGTTGAACATCTCATTCCAAAATCATGGGCATTAATATGGAGTTGGTCCCCCCTTTGCTGCTATAACAGCCTCCACTACACTGGGAAGGCTTTCCACTAGATGTTGGAACATTGCTGAGATTCAGCCACAATAACATTAGTGAGGTCGGGCACTGATGTTGGGCGATTAGGCCTGGCTCGCAGTCGGCGGTCCAATTAATCTCAAAAGTGTTTGATTGGGTTGCGGTCAGGGCTCTGTGCAGGCCAGTCAAGTTCTTCCACACGGATCTCGACCAACCATTTCTGTACGGACCTCGCTTTGTGCACGGGGGGCGTTGTCATGCTCAAACAGGAAAGGGCGTTCCCAAACTGTTACCATATTGTCATTGTATGCTGTAGCGTTAAGATTTCCCTTCACTGGAACTAAGAGGCCTAGCCCGAACCATGAAAAACAGCTCCAGACCATTATTCCCCCTCCATCAAACTTCACAGTTGACACTATGCATTCTGTCAGGTAGCGTTCTCCTGGCATTCGTCAAACCCAGAATCGTCCGTCGGACTGTCAGGTGGTGATTCATCACTCCACAGAACGCCTTTCCAGAGTCCAATGGTGGCAAGTTTTACACCATTCCAGCCATTGCTTCCAGAGGCAGTTTGGAACTCGGTAGTGAGTGTTGTAACCGAGGACAGACGATTGTTACGCGCTACGTGTTTCAGCACTCGACGGTCCTCTTCTGTGAGCTTGTTTCCACTTCACAATAACAGCACTTACAGTTGACCGGGGCAGCTCTAGCAGGGCAGAATTTTGACGAACTGACTTGTTGGAAAGGTGGCGTCTGATGACGGTGCCACGTTACAAGTCACTGACCTCTTCAGTAAGGCCATTCTACTGCCAATGTTTGTCTACGGAGATTGCATGGCTGTGTGTTCAATTTTATACACCTGTCAGCAACGGATGTGGCTGAAATTGCCAAATCCACTAATTTGAAGGGATGTCCACATACTTTTGTATATATAGTGTATATGGTTTCAGTTTATACTGAACAAACATCATCAACCGCACACGCAGAAAAGCTCAGTAGTTCATGCAATGCGTGGCTACCCTGTTTTTGTAACACAAATGATTCTCCTTATTCCTAAATCTCTGACAAAACATGGTACATACAAACCTTTGATACTCACCCATGTAGACTAATCTGGAAATATTACCCCCAGCCTCCCCGTGGGATAACTATTGTAGAATAATTGGTCGCTAGTTTGTTTAGTGCAAAAGGAGAGGCCTACTAACACAAACAATTGCATTACAGTTAGCGGCCCCAATTATCTGAAACAACCCGGGATTGTGTTGATTAGCATAGAGTTATGCAAATCTGTGCTGTGAGTTGCATTGTTGCACACATACATGCCTGGAGAGGCCTGGCTGGCCTAGCCTGTAAACACCCTACCTGCATTCTTCTCCTGCCCCACATGTCCCCCAGCACCAGATCAGTACATAAAGCCTAGGTTAAAGGGAATAATCCCATGGACGACCTCGCTTTGTCACCTCACTTCTCTGAAACAGAGGGGGGGACGGAGGGATAGAGGGGGAGAGGGGACCAAGAATAAGTAAGCGCAGCTCCAAATTAAATCCACGACACTGAATGGACATTTGACCTCTGGTTTCAAATGGAGAAGAGAGAGAGGAGAGAAGGAAACACTCTATAACTCTGAAACTGAAATCTCAAACAGAACCAATCAGCTACTCTTTTAGGCTTTTTAACTCTAGACTGAAACCCCAAACAGAACCAATCAGCCCCTCTTTTAGGCTTTATAACTCTAGACTGAAACCCCAAACAGAACCAATCAGCCCCTCTTTTAGGCTTTATAACTCTAGACTGAAACCCCAAACAGAACCAATCAGACCCTCTTTTAGTCTTAATAACTCTAGACTGAAACCCCAAACAGAACCAATCAGCCCCTCTTTTAGGCCTTTTAACTCTAGACTGAAACCCCAAACAGAACCGATCAGCCCCTCTTTTAGGCTTATAACTCTAGACTGAAACCCCAAACAGAACCAATCAGCCCCTCTTTTAGGCTTTATAACTCTAGACTGAAACCCCAAACAGAACCAATCAGCCCCTCTTTTAGGCTTTATAACTCTAGACTGAAACCCCAAACAGAACCAATCAGCCCCTCTTTTAGGCTTTATAACTCTAGACTGAAACCCCAAACAGAACCAATCAGCCCCTCTTTTAGGCTTTTTAACTCTAGACTGAAACCCCAAACAGAACCAATCAGCCCCTCTTTTAGGCTTTTTAACTCTAGACTGAAACCCCAAACAGAACCAATCAGACCCTCTTTTAGGCTTTATAACTCTAGACTGAAACCCCAAACAGAACCAATCAGCCCCTCTTTTAGGCTTTATAACTCTAGACTGAAACCCCAAACAGAACCAATCAGCCCCTCTTTTAGGCTTTATAACTCTAGACTGAAACCCCAAACAGAACCAATCAGCCCCTCTTTTAGTCTTTATAACTCTAGACTGAAACCCCAAACAGAACCAATCAGACCCTCTTTTAGTCTTTATAACTCTAGACTGAAACCTCCACTAAAGGCCCCGAGTGTTGTGTTGCTAACTGTTCCTCTCTCTTCTCTTCCTCCGTACATTAATCTTCTTCCCCCCGTTTGAGTCCGCGTCCTCCTCACCGGCTCCCCCTATTGTCACGCTCCTCATTGTAATGTGAGCCTCACTTCATCTCTATGCAACGGCAGGCAAGAGTGTCTTCTCGTCTCCTTTTTCTCCCCTCCTCTCTTAATTGCCTGAGCTCAGACCACCAGTATGCTTCTCCTGCAGATGTCTCTCTCCTTAATTTGCGTAGAGAGCACAATCAGACCCATCTGCTCTAGTTTTTCCTTTCTCCCCTCCTACCTCCCTCCCTCTCTCTCTCCCTCCCTCCCTCTATCCCTCTCTCCCTCCCTCCTTCCCACCACCCTCCCTCCCTCTATCCCTCCACCCTCCCTCTCTCTATCGCTCCTCCCTCCCTTCCCCCCCAAAATCACCTCTGCACCCCCCTCCCTAAATCTCCACAGTAAGCCCCTCGCCCCAACACCGAAAAAGCCACAACTCCTACTCCTCCCAATGAAAACCTTGTCAGTGGCGTGGGGATTGAAAGCCTATCAAAAAGCTATAGAAGAGTAGTTCTATGTGGAGGGGCTCAATCAGAGCATGGGTGTGAGGCCAAGACCCCCTGCTAGCTTTAGGCTCTGTCAGGGGTGGGGGGGGAGAGAAAGAGGCCCAGGCCAGATAAACAGGGACAGATGGAGGGACTTTGGAAGGGAGGAATAATCAACGCTATGCAACGTGCACGATAAAGGTGCTGCGTGATGCCGCTGTTTATACAAAACAACATAAAATACATGGCTGTGAAACAGTGGATGCTCCTCAAAGGAGGAAGGACCATCCTCCTCAGTGAATTTCATTTTTTTTAAATATAATAATGAAACATTAAAGTTATCTTTTTTAGATAAAACTATACTAAATATATTCACATCACCAAATAATTAAAACACATTGTTTTGCAATGAAGATCTACAGTAGCCTCAACAACACTCTGTAAGGTAGCACCATGGTGTAGCTGGAGGACAGCTAGCATCTGTCCTCCTCTGGGTACATTGACTTCAATATAAAACCTAGGAGGCTCATGGTTCTCACCCTCTTCCATAGACTTACACAGTAATTATGACAACTTCAGGAGGACGTCCTCCAACCTATCAGAGCTCTTGCAGCATGAACTGACATGTTGTCCACCCAATCAAAGGATCAGAGAATTAATCTAGTACTGAAAGCATAAACTACAGCCTACTAAAAAACACCTGGCTCAAACAGAGAGGGATGCTATGTTAGCTAGCTGGCTATGGCTATCTAACACTGGAACTCTTCGAAGTCAAGGGGCCCACCGGTGTAACTGCTAAACTGCTTGCTGCTGACTGTACACTGTACTGCATGATTGTAGGAGGTTTACTAAGTCGTTAGTTCCAGTAACTATGGTGATTGTCTATGATGTGACAACAATGTAGGCTGTGTGTAGCAGTTAGTGGTCGGGATATGAAGGTTTGGCTTGGAAAGTTTTTTTTCGCCTGGTCACAGACATCTGATGTGAGGGGCACTGAAGTCCACAAGCGAAGGGGAAAGGTGAGAGGAGGACAATGTGTAATTAGTTGCGAGAAGGAATTACATAACGAGCTGTTAGTATGTGGCTGCTATGAAAGTGATTTGAGGTGTATTAATTCTGCAGATTCTGTTGATAAAATTTTCTTCAACGGAATGAAACGGGGATAAACATATCTGAATTTGTCCAATAGAAACTTGTTTGCAACTGTTGTACCAATGATTACACCCTAAATCAGCTAGATGCAGGCAAGAGTGTGCAAGGCTGTATTGAATGTGTCACTGTCTGTCACCTGGGGTGTGTTCGTAAATTAATTCTGGAGTGCCAGAGTGCTGCCATAATGTGCTCTGGGCGTACGTAAATTTAGAGACTTGTCAGACTGTCCGTTTTGTAAATTCAGAGCGTGTCACTTTTGGAGTGTTCAGTAGGGTTGATCGAGTGTTCTGACCTCACAATGGCAGTCAAGCACCTAAGCTAATTGGCTAAAGTTGGCTAGCTACATCCAGAAACAAATGAGAGAACACCTCACTCTGACCATTGTACTCACGCTAGCAGAATCTGCTTAGGCTGTTTTTATGTTATCTAGAGCGTTAGTGACTGTAATTGTGCTGCTGACAACAATTTAATTACGTTTTTTTGCCAAAGTTTACTGACATCTGTCATATTCATAAATTCATCAGTTATTCTGCTCTCTGGCACTCAGATGAGAGTGCTCTGATATCGGAGTAGATAGCCAGAGTGAATTTTTCTCTCGACCTATGCACCTACGTTGTAAACTGTCTTTCATAAGCTAGGTAGTAGCAACCTCGTGGTTTGGATAAGGATAATTCTAGTATCATGTCGTAGCCTAAACCTATCGATGTTACACTGAACTGGGTGAATGGAATATGAATGACAGTCATCCAATAGGCTGTAATAGAAATAAGGCCATGCTCATAAAAAAAAAATCGTCCTCCCTCATCTTAAACGTCACTGACCGCCGCTGCTTGAAACAAGTGACACTGGGCCAAATTATTCCGTGGAACCTCCCCTGCATGTGGCCTTCAGCTTGTGTCCATGACAACTACTCAGACAACTACAAACTACAGACTAGATAAAGCTCATATACAGCATTCACAACATGCAGTCATGTCATGTTCCAATGGCATACAGAGGCAGTCAAATATATTGGCACCCTTACACTGTACAATGGAGCAGAATGGTCTGTTCTTTTCTTTTCAAAACTGGTTGAATGGCTATTTTCACCACAGGTGAAATACACTACACAATAAATGAGAATCATTACCTCCAACCAAATTAATTAGAATTTGGAATAATTTAGTCCAGGCCATTTTTGAGACATTGAAGTGAAAAATTTGAATTTCAGTTAACATTTTTTGTATGCATTTGGATCCTGTGCAGTAAATAAACACAAATACAGGTGTAAACAACTTTTTTTTTTTTTACAGTTTCTATTATTTAAGAAGAAATAGTGACTCATGCAAAGTGCCAATGCATTGAACCACATCTGTACCATTGTTTTCCTATTTCAACCACTATCTGATGAAACAATATATACATTCTCATGTAAAACACATGTAAAACACTCTATCTAATTTTATTGGTCACATACACCTAATTAGTAGATGTTATTGTGGGTGTAGCAAAATGCTTGTGTTCCTAGCTCCAGCAGTGCAGTAGTATCTAACAATTCACAACAATACACAAATCTAAAAGTAAAAGAATGGAGTTAAGAAATATATAAATATTAGGATGAGCAATGTCGGAGTGGAGTTGACTAAAATACAGTAGAATAGAATACACTATATACAAATGAGTTGAGTAAAGCAGTATGTAAACTTTATTAAAGTGACTAGTGTTCCATTATTAAAGTGGCCAGTGATTCCATGTCTATAAGGCAGCAGCCTCTCAGGTGCAGGGTTGAGTAACCGGGTGGTAGCCAACTAGTGATGGCTATTTAACAGTCTGATGGCCTTGAGATAGAAGCTGACTGAGTGGATTGATGCCCCCCAAAAAGTGTTCACAATTACACAAAAAATAGCCCCAAAAAGTCTGGATCGTGATTGATGAGTTTGACCAACATTTGCATCCGTTTTTTCTGACTCCAGATCTGAAATGATTGATGGTGTATTGAGATGGGACAGAATCCTATGAGTTGTTCTTAACTTGGAGTAGCTGCTTTGGTTCTATCACTCACGGCACTCTCTGGTTTTATGCCTTTGTCTATCGTCCCAAAGTGGTGCAATGAGATGAGTGAATCCAGTGTTCCTCTCGCGAGCAGTTATTGTCCACTTTACAATGAGCATTCATCTTTGTTGATGTGGGAATTTATCATCTACGCTTGCTGGTTTGACTGTCCAACAAAGACTAGTTTTAAAAAGATAAATAGGACACTTTTTTATTTTTTTTATTGCAAATAATAACCTTCAGTGAAATCTGGTTTGTCTTTTGTGATGTTGTGTTGATTCTGTCTTCTGTTCTAATGAGCTGATGGCATAAATAACTTTGTTGTTCACATGATATGAACTGAAATAGAAACAATCACATGCTGTAGTTTTGCTTGAATCAATCCACAAAGTGTGAGGGCCTCTATTGATAGCTACATAAACCTGTTTGTAGACTCTATGTTTACACCATTACTCTATCACAATTGGTAACGCCTACGTTTGGTTACATACCTATGTAACTACACAGCCACATTTTTTTTCTTTGTGGAATGAGTGCTTCAACCTTGAGCAAATTCTCTGCTGCTCTGAAGGGAACTAATCGTCGAGTGACTGCATTTGCAAAGAATTCAAACGGCAGTCTTGTTGGAACATCCAATAATCAGCATCTAATACTATGTTGGGACCCAACAGTCTGATAATCACTATCTAATACTATGTTGGGACCCAACGATCTGATAATCACTATCTAATACTATGTTGTGACCCAACAGTCTGATAATCACCATCTAATGCTATGTTGGGACCCAACAGTCTGATAATCACCATCTAATGCTATGTTTTGACCCAACAGTCTGATAATCACCATCTAATGCTATGTTTAGACCAAACAGTCTGATAATCACCATCTAATGCTATGTTGGGACCCAACGGTCTGATAATCACCATCTAATGCTATGTTTAGACCAAACAGTCTGATAATCACCATCTAATGCTATGTTTAGACCCAACAGTCTGATAATCACCATCTAATGCTATGTTTAGACCCAACAGTCTGATAATCACTATCTAATACTATGTTGGAACCCAACGGTCTGATAATCACCATCTAATGCTATGTTGGGACCCAACGGTCTGATAATCACCATCTAATGCTATGTTTAGACCAAACAGTCTGATAATCACCATCTAATGCTATGTTGGGACCCAACAGTCTGATAATCACCATCTAATGCTATGTTTTGACCCAACAGTCTGATAATCACCATCTAATGCTATGTTTAGACCCAACGGTCTGATAATCACCATCTAATGCTATGTTTAGACCCAACGGTCTGATAATCACCATCTAATGCTATGTTTAGACCCAACAGTCTGATAATCACCATCTAATGCTATGTTGGGACCCAACAGTCTGATAATCACTATCTAATACTATGTTGGAACCCAACAGTCTGATAATCACCATCTAATGCTATGTTGGGACCCAACAGTCTGATAATCACTATCTAATACTATGTTGGGACCCAACAGTCTGATAATCACTATCTAATGCTATGTTGGGACCCAACAGTCTGATAATCACTATCTAATACTGTGTTGGGACCCAACGGTCTGATAATCACCATCTAATGCTATGTTGGGACCCAACGGTCTGATAATCACTATCTAATGCTATGTTGGGACCCAACGGTCTGATAATCACTATCTAATGCTATGTTGGGACCCAACGGTCTGATAATCACTATCTAATGCTATGTTGGGACCCAACGGTCTGATAATCACTATCTAATGCTATGTTGGGACCCAACAGTCTGATAATCACTATCTAATGCAATGTTGGGACCCAACAGTCTGATAATCACTATCTAATGCTATGTTGGGACCCAACGGTCTGCATACCAGAGATCAACTTCTACTGATTCTATAGACTGAAAACCTCAAACCCAGTTTCTGTAAATGTAGCTTCTCCCTTCTTCACACTGAACAGTCGGATGCATTTGGACTGTAGCTGCTGTGAAGGCCAGTGAAAGGGTATTGTCCGGGCCTGTTGGGCCTGTTAGCTATGGGGCCTCTCCTGTCACTCAGAGGGATGGAGGAGACCAGGGACCACATAGAGACTAGGCCCCACTGGAGCCGTACCTTGCACCTCTACACCGCCTTGTTACCCCGTCTGTCTGTCTGTTGCCCTGAGCGTAGCATTGGAGAAGAAGAGGAGTATTGCGTTCCACTTCAGCCCACGGTCATGGTCTCCTCTCATTCAATGACAGTTTGTTCTCAATTAGATAGCTTTGTAAAAATGTAAAGCCTTTTTAAGAGAATTCTCCACCGCCGTCTAGGGAGGGCTTTATATTATCTAAAAGATGGCATCCTGCGCCATCATACCGATGTTTCACTTTTCTCCTCTCCTTGACTGTCTTTCTATTCTCATTTAAACTTCTCAATGACTTGCTTGAGTGGTTAAGTTGAAACCTACTAGCTTAGAAACCTCCCTAGATATCTAAAATCTTATTTAGCCTATATTGCCTATCGCCTACATGCACAGATGAATCTAATTGTCACTATATCCATACAATGCAACACTTCTTACATCATGAGAGAACACAACTGGTACAACACAGCAGTAGTGATGCATTAAGCAGGCAGCAGATGGCACTGTGTTGTAGGTCTTACAAATGTCTTGGCTCACAAGTTGTGGACAGTCCGTGCTTCTCTATTGTAGTCATAACCCTTTCTGGGTACATTTTTAAGATTATATTGTCCCCAACATGATTGCCACATTACATTTTTTTTTTTTTTTTTGCATTCGTTAGTAATGAATCACCAATTTCTAATTATGAAGTAAAAATCGGAGTAAAATATATGGTTGACTGAACACCAATTGATATGCAAAAGTATTTGTCAAAGTGATCCGTTCTCTGAATACTTAGGAACCGTATAGGCTACAAATCGAGATGGCCTAAAATGTTCATCATTCCTTATCAGCATTTTAAAGTATTTTCATGTAGGCACCTGCATTTCACAGATATGTAATTTCACTAAACCAATTCTGCCTTTAGGAGAAAGAACTCTCCCAAAAAACTGGTTCAATTCAGGCTACTCTATTATCATAATCTCTTAAAAGTTGTCTTTCAAAGGGTCTGTGGTGTAAGGGCCTGTGGTGTAAGGGTCTGTGGTGTAAGGGTCTGTGGTGTAAGGGTCTGTGGTGTAAGGGCCTGTGGTGTAAGGGTCTGTGGTATAAGGGTCTGTGGTGTAAGGGCCTGTGGTGTAAGGGCCTGTGGTGTAAGGGTCTGTGGTGTAAGGGTCTGTGGTGTAAGGGTCTGTGGTGTAAGGGTCTGTGGTGTAAGGGTCTGTGGTGTAAGGGTCTGTGGTGTAAGGGCCTGTGGTGTAAGGGTCTGTGGTGTAAGGGCCTGTGGTGTAAGGGTCTGTGGTGTAAGGGTCTGTGGTGTAAGGGCCTGTGGTGTAAGGGCCTGTGGTGTAAGGGCCTGTGGTGTAAAGGCCTGTGGTGTAAGGGTCTGTGGTGTAATGGTATGTGGTGTAAAGGCCTGTGGTGTAATGGCCTGTGGTGTAAGGGTCTGTGGTGTAAGGGTCTGTGGTGTAAGGGCCTGTGGTGTAAAGGCCTGTGGTGTAAGGGTCTGTGGTGTAAGGGTCTGTGGTGTAAGGGCCTGTGGTGTAAAGGCCTGTGGTGTAAGGGTAAGTGTGACATGCTTTGGACCGCCACTACTCCGTGGCCTCTCTTGGCCTCTCGTGCCTAAAAAGGGGAGTAGTGTGGGTGGCTGGGTATAGGTGAGGGTGGTGCATAGCTAATAGGCACAGAGGGGACCAAACCAAGGGGGGGATCGAACCAAGGGGGGACCACGGTCGGTCGGTCGCGTTCTCTTCTCCTGTTCTCAGAGGGAGCCCCCCCACAGAGCCTGCTTCACTGTGAAGCACCGCCTTTTGTTGTCCATTTGTTTACCTTGCTTCCCCAAGTCCCCAGCGGCAGGACAATGACGCCTACAGCAACAGCTCATTCAATGCTCCTTCGGCTCCTTTATTCTCGGCCTCTGAACACTGGTTACCTCAGAGCCTCAGAGTGAGTGAGTGATTAAGAACCCAACAGGCTATCTTACAGCTCACAGGCACAAAGGCACTCCACTTATCCAATAAAAAAAAGTGTTCCACACCAACTGACGTCCGTCAAACTGATGGTTCTGGTGAATTTGGCCAATGTGGCTAGTTCCCAAAGTTTGTTGTTATCCCGACTGAAAGAAGAGGTACCTTGCATGATGTTGTTTCTGTTGTTGGTGGTGGTGGTAGTAGTGGTGGTGGTGGTAGTGGAGGTGGTGGTGGAGGTAGTGGTAGTGAAGGTGGTGGTGGTAGTGGAGCTGGTGGTGGAGGTAGTGGTAGTGAAGGTGGTGGTGGTAGTGGAGGTGGTGGTGGAGGTAGTGGTAGTGAAGGTGGTGGTGGTAGTAGTGGTGGTGGTGGTAGTGGAGGTGGTGGTGGAGGTAGTGGTAGTGAAGGTGGTGGTGGTAGTGGAGCTGGTGGTGGAGGTAGTGGTAGTGAAGGTGGTGGTGGTAGTGGAGGTGGTGGTGGAGGTAGTGGTAGTGAAGGTGGTGGTGGTAGTGGAGGTGGTGGTGGAGGTAGTGGTAGTGAAGGTGGTAGTAGTGGTGGTGGTGGTAGTGGAGGTGGTGGTGGAGGTAGTGGTAGTGAAGGTGGTGGTGGTAGTGGAGGTGGTGGTGGAGGTGGTGGTAGTGAAGGTGGTGGTGGTGGAGGTGGTGGTGGAGGTAGTGGTAGTGAAGGTGGTGGTGGTGGAGGTGGTGGTAGTGGTGGTGGTAGTAGTGGTGGTGGTAGTAGTGGTGGTGGTAGTAGTAGTGGAGGTGGTGGTAGTGGAGGTGGTGGTAGTGGTGGTGGTAGTAGTGGAGGTGGTGGTAGTGGTGGTGGTAGTGAAGGTGGTGGTGGTAGTGAAGGTGGTGGTGGAGGTAGTGGTGGTGGAGGTAGTGGTGGTGGTGGTGGAGGTAGTGGTAGTGGTGGTAGTAGTGGAGGTGGTGGTAGTAGTGGAGGTGGTGGTGGAGGTGGTGGTAGTAGTGGAGGTGGTGGATGTAGTGGAGGTGGTGGTGGAGGTAGTGGTAGTGGTGGTAGTAGTGGAGGTGGTGGTAGTAGTGGAGGTGGTGGTGGAGGTAGTGGAGGTGGTAGTGGTAGTGGTGGTGGAGACGGTGGTAGTAGTGGAGGTGGTAGTGGTAGTGGTAGTGAAGGTGGTAGTGGAGGTAGTGGTAGTGGTGGTGGAGGTAGTGGTGGTGGTAGTAGTGGAGATGGTAGTGGAGGTGGTGGTAGTAGTGGAGGTGGTGGATGTAGTGGTGGTGGTAGTGATGGTGGATGTAGTGGTGGTGGTGGAGGTGGTGGTAGTGATGGTGGTAGTAGTGGAGGTGGTGTTAGTGGTGTTAGTGGTGGTGGTGTTGTTGGTGGTGGAGGTGGTAGTGTTGTTGTTGGTGGTGGTGGTGGTGGTGTTGTTGGTGGTGGTGGTGGTGGTGTTAGTGGAGGTGGTGCTGGTAGTGGAGGTGGTGGTAGTGATGGTGGTGGTAGTGGAGGTGGTGGTTTTGGTTGAGGTGGGTTAGGTGGTGGTGGTATCTCATCAATAAAAACTTTGTACACTTTTACTTTGTGTACTCTCACGTATAATTCCCCTAGGGAAGACGAAAAGCTTTTTTTTTGGTATGGTGTTGGTGGGAACATGGGGTGACTGTGGTAAAGCTGGTGGGGTATCTGGGAGTGAAGGGAGGTTTGAGAACAGACAAGCCTTCTATACCAGCTGCATGGTAGATACACCGCCCATTCTTCCCCGTTCCCCTCTCGGCTACAAAAGATAAAAGCCACATCCTGCTGGGTGGCAAAGACACCAGGTGACCGTAGCAACCTGAAGGGTTAGTCAAGTGCTCCCTAATGTGTAAAACCATACCACACTGTATAGAGACCATTTAAGGGAGGTTTTAAGGGGGGGGAGTGGGTTGGAGTGGGGTCTTCTCCCTTGTTTTTAACCGGACCACATAATCTTTGCCTCTGAGTTAGGAACAATAGAATGGGTTTGAAGGTGGCACCACAGTGGCCAACTCTTAAGAAGGGGCCAGGCACTCTGGGCTAGTAGTGCACTCGGGTCAGGTTACCTAAGAGGAATAGGACATCTTTAATGAATGGCTGTTGGCCTCACAGGAAACATTGCCCCTCCTCTATTCTGTTTTTTGACAGTCCAATTAGTGAGCAGTGAACACCTCTTGGCTATAGAGTGGGGTATGCATGAATATTTATTTAGGGGGGGAAATAATTGGTTGCTGTGGCTGCCTCTCACAGCTAGGCTGACCAATCCGAACTCATCTCCCGGCATGTCCAGCCCAACCATTATCTGCTAGCAAGCTGATGGCCTCCAATGTACAAACACATCTTAGACCATTTAAAAGATTGTGAAAAGAAGTGCGATTTTGAACATGTCCTCAAAGACGTATAGTTTTGTGTAGTCTGCTAGCTAGGATTTCTAATTTAGCCTACAGCTAGCAGATATGGTTAGCATAGCACTTGCTCTAGTTGGCTAGCTACCTGCCTTTTATCTTTTGTTTTCTTCAATCTATGAAGTGTTGTTCGTAAGTTCATGAGCTCTCATGCTTTATCAAGATAATTGACATAATTATTTATAGTTCATCATTGTTACTGATCACAAAATATCCACATAATGCAACCTTTTTACAGTTCATGTCTAAAACTCTAATGTCCTATTTAAAGAATTCAACAGCTCTTTTCACAGCCGCTATAAAACGTAACTAGCGTCCTTAGAATTAAAAATTATTCCATGTTTCTACTGACACAAAATATGAATTTGTAATTATTTTAGGAGAGAAATGGGGCACATTTTGTTGTTCTCCATATTCTTTTTCTTGGCTTCACTGTTGGTTTACAATCATTGTAACCAAGGCCCTAAATGAATAAATAAAAATCATTGGAGAACTGGTGCTCCCAATTATAAAAAGTTTGGAGCAAATCATAAAATCTAGGAGCATCAGAAGATATACAGTACCAGTCAAAAGTTTGGACACGGCTACTCATTCAAGGGTTTTTCTTTATTTGTACTATTTTCTATATTGCAGAATAATAGTGAAGACATCAAAACAATGAAATAACACATATGGAATCATGTAGTAACCAAAAAATTGTTAAACAATACAAATACATTTGAGATTTGAGATTTTTCAAAGTAGCCACCCTTTGCCTTGATGACAGATTTGCACACACTTGGCATTCTCTCAACCAGCTTTATGAGGAATGCTTTTTCCAACAGTCTTGAAGGAGTTCCCACATATGCTGAGCACTTGTTGGCTGATTTTCCTTTACTCTGCAGTCCAACTCATCCCAAACCATCGAAATTGGGTTGAGGTTAGGTGATTGTGGAGGCCAGGTCATCTGATGCAGCACTCCATCACTCTCCTTCTTGGTAAAATAGCCCTTACACCGCCTGGAGGTGTTTTTGGAGTAATTGTCCTGTTGAAAAACAAAGTATAGTCCCACTAAGCGCAAACCAGATGGGATGGCGTATCCCTGCTGAATGCTGTGGTAGCCATACCTGTCTAAGTGTGCCTTGAATTCTAAATGAATCACTGACAGTGTCACCGGCAAAGCACCCACACATCATCACAACTCCTCCTCCATGCTTCACGGTGGGAACCACCACAACCAATTATTTTCCCCCTAAATAAATATTCATGCTTACCCCACTCTATCATCCAAGTAAGTCTCTTCTTCTTATTGGTGTCCTTTAGTAGTGGTTTCTTTGCAGTATTTTGACCATGAAGGCCTGATTCATGCAGTCTTCTCTGAACAGTTGATGTTGAGATGTGTCTGTTACTCGAACTCTGTGAAGCATTTATTTTGGTTGTAATTTCTGAGGCTGGTAACTCTAATGAACTTATCCTCTACAGCAGAGGTAACTCTGGGTCTTCCATTCCTGTGGCGGTCCCCATGAGAGCCAGTTTTATCATAGCGCTTGATGGTTTTTGCGACTGCACTTGAAGAAATGTTCAACGTTCTTGAAATGTTCCGTATTGACTGACCTTCATATCTTAAAGTATTGATGAACTGTCGTTTCTCTTTGTTTATTTGAGCTGTTCTTGCCATAATATGGACTTGGTCTTTTACCAAATAGGGCTATCTTCTGTATATCCCCCTACCTTGTCACAACACAACTGATCAGCTCAAACGCATTAAGAAGAAAATAAATTCCACAAATTAACTTTTAACAAGGCACACCTGTTAATTGAAATGCATTCCAGGTGACTACCTCATGAAGCTGGTTGAGATAATGTCAATAGTAAGGCTGTCATCAAGGTAAAGGGTGGCTACTTTGAAGAATCTCAAATATAAAATATATTATGATTTGTTTAACACTTTTTTTGGTTACTGCATGATTCCATGTGTTATTTCATAGTTTTGATGTCTTCACTATTATTCTACAATGTAGAAAATAGTAAAAAAATACAGAAAAACCCAGCAATGAGTAAGTGTGTCCAAACTTTTGACTGGTACTATATATTTTTTAATTGATTGAGATATAGACTATTGGACCTACATATATGAACACATTCTAGCTACTTTTGAAGCACATGTTGTGTTCTAGAAACAAATATTTAACCCTGAAAAGACAATTGTTTCTTATAAAAAGCTAAAATGTTGATACAAAAACCTGTCATTGAAATAACAAATTAATTTGTGGAATATTATGATTCTATATTGTGTAAAACCACTACCTATTGAGATCTATTACATAGAAAATTCTACGCTATCTCTTTAAGAGCGCCAAGTTTTTGAGTGAAGAAGCTAACTTTATCCTTTCCCTTTATTTCTGTGCTGCCAGATGTTTAGATATACTGGTAAAGTTTCCATGATGTTAGCTAGCTAGCTAATGAGGTAACATGACTGAGGTTTAGATATACTGTTAAAGTTTCCATGATGTTAGCTAGCTAGCTAATGAGGTAACATGACTGAGGTTTAGATATACTGGTAAAGTTTCCATGATGTTAGCTAGCTAGCTAATGAGGTAACATGACTGAGGTTTAGATATACTGGTAAAGTTTCCATGATGTTAGCTAGCTAATGAGGTAACATGACTGAGGTTTAGATATACTGGTAAAGTTTCCATGATGCTAGCTAGCTAATGAGGTAACATGACTGAGGTTTAGATATACTGGTAGTTACCATGTTGTTAGCTAGCTAGCTAATGAGGTAACATGACTGAGGTTCAGATATACTGGTAAAGTTACCAGGTTAACATGACTGAACAAGGTGTAAGCAAATGTCTGTGAGTGGTTTGTTTTGGAACGACCCGTGACATAGTTTATGAATAGGGCCTAAAAACAAACGTTTTGGCCCACCAGCCTCTGAGGCAGGTAGATCTACCAGACACTCAGAATTCTTACCAGTCAATACATTTAATAATAATACCCCACCCAGGTTTCTACTCTCAAAATCATGCTTGTTTTATTAGAAAAACCACCAGATTGGATGTTTTAAGTCCACAACAATGCTTAAACCACATGAAGAGACCACTTTTGAGGTCTGGGGAAGAAAATACAAAATGTATTTTGGAAGGTAAAGTTGCCCTCTAATTAAAATGGACACCACAAGAGAGTTTTGTTTTTCTGGAGGTGTTTCTGCAGTGCATGCTCAATAGCAGAGTTTGCAAAACAAACACCACCCAATTATTAATACAAATCATCATGATATCATGTCATTCTTCCTGCTAAGATGCAAGAAATACAAATCCCTAATGCATTATTTAATTTTCTTTATATGTAGGCTTTGGATTGAACAAATCTGCCTTGGCTTTTTTCTCCA
This sequence comes from Salvelinus fontinalis, assembly GCF_029448725.1. Classification (NCBI taxonomy): domain Eukaryota; kingdom Metazoa; phylum Chordata; class Actinopteri; order Salmoniformes; family Salmonidae; genus Salvelinus; species Salvelinus fontinalis. The sequence continues at coordinate 78,053,950 of NC_074670.1, forward strand.
GGTCACTTGGAAACAACTGCACACTAAAGCCTTTTCATTACAACAATTAGCATTTGGGTTTTCTTTTTTTTCCTGATCACAACTGGTGCTGCCAAAATACATTTTTAAGTCGCACAGCAAAATATCTAGGAGCATAAGCAACCAAAATGAGTCGCACTTTAGAGCCCTGATTGTGACCCCTGTAAGTGTTGTTTTATGACAGTCAATATAATGGACACTAGAATGGACCCCTCTCCTTTTAATATGGGATCCTGAGTGGCGCAGTGGTGCACTGCATCTTAGTGCAAGAGGTGTCACTGCAGTCCCTGGTTCGACTCCAGGTTGCATCACATCTGGCTGTGAATGGGAGTCCAATAGGGCGGTGCACAATTGGCCCAGCGTTGGCCGGGGTAGGCAGTCACTGTAAATAAGAATTTGTTCTTAACTGTCTTGCCTTGTTAAATAAAGGTTAACAAAAACAAATTGTCCATACAACATTTCTAGTCTTTGTAGTGATATCACCAAGATACACAGTGTTACGCACGCCTCTGAGAAGAGGGAACGCAACTCCCTGCTACAACTCAACTCTGAAGTGCAAGAGGTATGGACTGTAGGTGCGAGTAAGGATGACACAAAAGCAGAATTTACCGTTTACTAGAATTTATTTTCTTACACGGTAATATGGGGAAAAGGGGCTGGACGGAACCAAAGCAAAGAAAGTAAATATCAAAGTTCCCCCTCTCCTATCTAACCTGCCTACCCACTTAACTTACCTAACTTAACACCGCCTGGTGCCCTAACCAAAATACAGGGGGTGGTCCGCCCAGGTCTTACCTAGTGTGCCTAGACAGTAAATATATTACGGGTATATGTATGCCCTCGGGCCTCTTGCCTAAGCACTCCCAAAGTGCCTACTCCTTCCCCCCCCTGGGAACAAACGAAACAGAGTAATTATTAACGATTTCAAACACTCACAAACACAGGACATAGCAAAACTGCTACCAACAACAACAGTACATACCACACTTTCTGATACACAACCAACACTATATCATAATCTAATTTCTCTCAATCTCCAAATCTCTACTCCTTATCTCATCTCTCTTTCTCTCTCCTCCTGGGCAGAACACTGGCTTTTATCTTCAGGTGGCAATGGTGATTAGAGTCAGCTGCTTCTTGACGAGGGGGCGGGGTCAGCTCCAATCACCAATTAGCCTGGGGTAGACCAATCAGCTGGTTGGGGAGTACTTCAGGAAGCCATCTCCTGAAACACACACTCAAATACAAACAGAACACAGAAACTGGGGAACGTAACACACAGATGTAGTTGTGCTAGCTATTGTATCCAGTTCATTTCCAATTCACCCAACATGTTCCATTGAGTTCTGACAAGAACTATGTCAACAAACCAAAGGGGAAATGAGTAATGTCACCCTTTTGTATTCTTTCCAGCATGGATTCAATTAACTATTACCTCGGCCTTGAGTTATTCTATTTCATGGTTTGAGTGTACCTTTTGAACTCTCTACTTATTCAGTAATAAAGCACCATTTAGGAACATCTTTAAGAATGTGCGTCTGGAATCTGGATGGCATAGAAAGATGACACTTCATCTTCCAGGTCATTTCCCCCTGCCGTATTGACATCCTCCTCACCCCCCTCTGCTCCCTCCTACTGTATTTAACTGTGAAAGAGGAGAGTCCTGCCTGGCCTGGCTGGGGCTTGGCTGGGGATATTAGTCTGTTTGGTAATCATTCTATTGTCAGGCTGATAGCGAAAGTCTATCTGCTACCTCATCCCACTGACAGGTCCTCAGGAGCCATGATGGATGCCCAGTGGCCCTACTTAAACCAACCCACCACTACTGCTACTGCTGCTGGATCAACATCAGACCAAAGCCCCACTGGAGTCAGTGATCAATGATCTCCTCTGGTCCTCTGATAATGAGAAACAGGAAACTGGAGGATCTGTGGATCTGCCAGAGAAGCATTACGTCAAGTGTTGGAGTGGGCCGCTGCTGCCCATGCATCCACGAATAAGAAAGGGAGAGCAGTGATTGGTCAACAGGACTAGTTGATCATTTATCTGGCATACTCTGGAGAGTTGGAATGTCAGTTTGTGACAGCTAAAGCGTGACACACAGCCCACAACGATGTGATGCTCTCCTGGTCCTTGTTTCCCCCTGTCTCTTTAATATGCATATAACAGAAAGGTTACATTTAAAATCATTGGGGACTGGGGGAAAATGACTAATGTTTTCAACGATTATTGTCAAGGATGGGAGTGTAACGACTGTCTCTCTCCTCATCCTCATATGAGGTGAGGAGAGAAGGATCCTCAGACCAAAACGCAGGCTTTGGGAAATAAGCCATCTTTTATTTAATAACGATGATGGCAAAACACGAAACGAAACAAAACACTTTAACAAGCTTACAAAATAACAAAAACGACGTTGACGCAACCTGAACATAAACTTACATAACTAAACATAAACTTACGTACAGGAAACAGACGACATCGAAACGAAACGAAACAAACAAACGCTACAGTCCAGTGTGGTACGAACAAACATACTGACACGGAAGACAATCACCCACAAACAAACAGTGAGAATGCCCTACCTAAATATGACTCTTAATTAGAGGCAAACGCAAACCACCTGCCTCTAATCAAGAGCCATACCAGGCAAACCAAAACCAACATAGAAACAGATAACATAGAATGCCCACCCAACCTCACGTCCTGACCAACTAACACACAAAACTAACATAAATAGGTCAGGAACGTGACAGTACCCCCCCCACAAGGTGCGAACTCCGGACGCACCAGCACAAAGTCTAGGGGAGGGTCTGGGTGGGCATCTAACCACGGTGGTGGCTCAGGCTCCGGGCGCGGTTCCCACCCCACCATAATCCATCCTAGCCTCCTCCCTCCAAGAATGTCCACCCTCTTTCTTCCCCCACAAAATCCTCTTAATAACATATCTAATAATGACAACACCGGGACAGAGAGATAAACCAAGACAGAGGGATAGATAAGAATATAGAGGTAGATAAAGATAGAGAGGGAGATCAGGATAGAGGGGCAACTCCGGACTGAAAGGCAGCTCCGGACAGAGAGACAGCTCTGGACTGATGGGCAGTTCTGGGTATCTAGCCTTTTCAGGCTGAAGGGCAGCTCATGGCTGACTGACGACTCTCGACGCTCATGGCAGGCTGACGGCTCTCGACGCTCATGGCAGGCTGACGGCTCTCGACGCTCATGGCAGGCTGACGGCTCTCGACGCTCATGGCAGGCTGACGGCTCTCGACGCTCATGGCAGGCTGACGGCTCTGGCTGCTCATGGCGCTCTGACGGCTCTGGCTGCTCATGGCGCTCTGACGGCTCTGGCTGCTCATGGCGCTCTGACGGCTCTGGCTGCTCATGGCGCTCTGACGGCTCTGGCTGCTCATGGCGCTCTGACGGCTCTGGCTGCTCATGGCTCGCTGGCGGCTCTGGCAGATCCTGTCTGGTTGGCGGCTCTGGCAGATCCTGTCTGGTTGGCGGCTCTGGCAGATCCTGTCTGGTTGGCGGCTCTGGCAGATCCTGTCTGGTTGGCGGCTCTGGCAGATCCTGTCTGGTTGGCGGCTCTGGCAGATCCTGTCTGGTTGGCGGCTCTGGCGGATCCTGTCTGGCTGACGGCTCTAGCGGCTCCTGTCTGGCTGACGGCTCTAGCGGCTCCTGTCTGGCTGACGGCTCTGTAGGCTCATGGCAGACGGGCGGCTTTGCAGGCTCATGGCAGACGGGCGGCTTTGCAGGCTCCTGGCAGACGGATGGCTCAGATGGCGCTGGGGAGACGGATGGCTCAGATGGCGCTGGGGAGACGGATGGCTCAGATGGCGCTGGGGAGACGGATGGCTCAGATGGCGCTGGGGAGACGGATGGCTCAGATGGCGCTGGGGAGACGGATGGCTCAGATGGCGCTGGGGAGACGGATGGCTCTGGCCGGATACGGTACACTGTAGACCTGGTGCGTGGTGCCGGAACTGGAGGCACCGTGCTAATGACAAGCACCTTCCTACTAGTGCGGGGAGCAGGGACAGGGCACACTGTATTCTCAAAGCCTACTCTATCCCTGATGCGTGGTACCGGCACTGGTGACGCCGGGCTGAGGACAAGCACATCAGGATTAGTAGGGGGAGAAGATACAGTTTGTACAGGGCTCTGGAGACGCACTGGTAGCTTAGTGCGTGGGCCCGGAACTGGAGGCACCGGGCTAGATACACGCACTACAGGTAGAGTGCGTGGAGGAGGAACAGGGCTCAGGATACGCACTGGTAGCCTAGTGCGTAGTGTATACACTGTCGGTACTAGGCTGGGGCGGGGAGGTGGTGCCGGAAATACCGGACCGTGGAGGCGTACTGGCACTCTTGAGCATTGAGCTTGCCCAACCTTACCTGGTTGAATACTCCCGGTTGCCCGACCAGTGCGAAGAGGTGGAATAACCCGCACCGGCCTATGTAGGCGAACCGGGGAAACCATGCGTAAGGCAGGTGCCATGTATGCCGGCCCGAGGAGACGCACTGGAGACCAGACGCGTTGAGCCGGCCTCATGACACCTGGCTCAATACTCAATCTAGCCCTACCAGTGCGGGGAGGTGGAATAACCCGCACTGGGCTATGCACTCGTACAGGAGACACCGTGCGCTCTACTGCGTAACACGGCGCCTGCCCGTACTCCCGCTCTCCACGGTAAGCCTGGGAAGTGGGCGCAGGTCTCCTACCTGCCCTTGGCCCACTACCTCCTAGCCCCCCCCCAAGAAATTTTTGGGAATTACTTACGGGCTTTTTTGGCTTCCGTGCCAGACGCGTTCCCTCATAGCTCCGGTTCCTCTCTCCGGTAGCCTCCGCTCTCCTCAGTGCCTCCAGCTGTTCCCATGGGAGGCGATCTCTACCAGCTAGGATCTCCTCCCATGTGTAGACACCTTTTCCATCCAATAAATCCTCCCATGTCCATTGCTCCTTCTTCTGTCCCTTACTCCGTTTATTTTTCCCTGGCCGCTTGGTCTTAGCGTGGTGGGTGATTCTGTAACGACTGTCTCTCTCCTCATCCTCATATGAGGTGAGGAGAGAAGGATCCTCAGACCAAAACGCAGGCTTTGGGAAATAAGCCATCTTTTATTTAATAACGATGATGGCAAAACACGAAACGAAACAAAACACTTTAACAAGCTTACAAAATAACAAAAACGACATTGACGCAACCTGAACATAAACTTACATAACTAAACATAAACTTACGTACAGGAAACAGACGACATCGAAACGAAACGAAACAAACAAACGCTACAGTCCAGTGTGGTACGAACAAACATACTGACACGGAAGACAATCACCCACAAACAAACAGTGAGAATGCCCTACCTAAATATGACTCTTAATTAGAGGCAAACGCAAACCACCTGCCTCTAATCAAGAGCCATACCAGGCAAACCAAAACCAACATAGAAACAGATAACATAGAATGCCCACCCAACCTCACGTCCTGACCAACTAACACACAAAACTAACATAAATAGGTCAGGAACGTGACAGGGAGTACCTTTAAAATGTTACTATGGTTACATTGTTATTATCATTAGGTAGCGTGTTCAATGTTTTGTTTCATTTTTTTCATCTTGCTGTTTCTGTCTGTCTGTCTGTCTGTCTGACTGTCTGTCTGTCTCCAGATGTATTGAATCCCACCAAAGGAATCTTCCAGATTAACTTTTATGCGCTGCCTCAATATATATATTTTTTGAAGCATCAAGAACTAACAAAAAGTCTACGCTATTGAACAGATACCCCGCCACCCTCTACCCACCCCTCCTGCAACACCGCCACCCTCTACCCCCCCCTCCTGCAACACCGCCACCCCCTACCCACCCCTCCTGCAACCCCGCCACCGGCCACCCTCTACCCACCCCTCCTGCAACACCGCCACCCTCTACCCACCCCTCCTGCAACACCGCCACCCTCTATCCACCTCTCCTGCAACACCGCCACCCTCTACCCACCCCTCCTGCAACCCCGCCACCCTCTACCCACCCCTCCTGCAACACCGCCACCCTCTACCCACCCCTCCTGCAACACCGCCACCCTCTACCCCCCCCTCCTGCAACACCGCCACCCCCTACCCACCCCTCCTGCAACCCCGCCACCCTCTACCCACCCCTCCTGCAACACCGCCACCCTCTACCCACCCCTCCTGCAACCCCGCCACCCTCTACCCACCCCTCCTGCAACCCCGCCACCCTCTACCCACCCCTCCTGCAACACCGCCACCCTCTACCCACCCCTCCTGCAACACCGCCACCCTCTACCCACCCCTCCTGCAACACCGCCACCCCCTACCCACCCCTCCTGCAACCCCGCCACCCGCCACCCTCTACCCACCCCTCCTGCAACACCGCCACCCTCTACCCACCCCTCCTGCAACCCCGCCACCCTCTACCCACCCCTCCTGCAACCCCGCCACCCTCTACCCACCCCTCCTGCAACCCCGCAACCCTCTACCCACCCCTCCTGCAACCCCGCCACCCTCTACCCACCTCTCCTGCAACACCGCCACCCTCTACCCACCCCTCCTGCAACCCCGCCACCCTCTACCCACCCCTCCTGCAACCCCGCCACCCTCTACCCACCCCTCCTGCAACACCGCCACCCTCTACCCACCCCTCCTGCAACCCCGCCACCCTCTACCCACCTCTCCTGCAACACTGCCACCCTCTACCCACCCCTCCTCCAACCCCGCCACCCTCTACCCACCCCTCCTGCAACACCGCCACCCTCTACCCACCTCTCCTGCAACACTGCCACCCTCTACCCACCTCTCCTGCAACACCGCCACCCTCTACCCACCCCTCCTGCAACACCGCCACCCTCTACTCACCCCTCCTGCAACACCGCCACCCTCTACCCACCCCTCCTGCAACACCGCCACCCTCTACCCCCCCCTCCTGCAACACCGCCACCCCCTACCCACCCCTCCTGCAACCCCGCCACCCGCCACCCTCTACCCACCCCTCCTGCAACACCGCCACCCTCTACCCACCCCTCCTGCAACCCCGCAACCCTCTACCCACCCCTCCTGCAACCCCGCCACCCTCTACCCACCCCTCCTGCAACCCCGCCACCCTCTACCCACCCCTCCTGCAACACCGCCACCCTCTACCCACCCCTCCTGCAACCCCGCAACCCTCTACCCACCCCTCCTGCAACCCCGCCACCCTCTACCCACCCCTCCTGCAACCCCGCCACCCTCTACCCACCCCTCCTGCAACCCCGCCACCCCCTACCCACCCCTCCTGCAACCCCGCCACCCGCCACCCTCTACCCACCCCTCCTGCAACACCGCCACCCTCTACCCACCCCTCCTGCAACCCCGCCACCCTCTACCCACCCCTCCTGCAACCCCGCCACCCTCTACCCACCCCTCCTGCAACCCCGCAACCCTCTACCCACCCCTCCTGCAACCCCGCCACCCTCTACCCACCTCTCCTGCAACACCGCCACCCTCTACCCACCCCTCCTGCAACCCCGCCACCCTCTACCCACCCCTCCTGCAACCCCGCCACCCTCTACCCACCCCACCTGCAACACCGCCACCCTCTACCCACCCCTCCTGCAACCCCGCCACCCTCTACCCACCTCTCCTGCAACACTGCCACCCTCTACCCACCCCTCCTGCAACCCCGCCACCCTCTACCCACCCCTCCTGCAACACCGCCACCCTCTACTCACCTCTCCTGCAACACCGCCATCCTCTACCCACCCCACCTGCAACACCGCCACCCTCTACCCACCCCTCCTGCAACACCGCCACCCTCTACCCACCCCTCCTGCAACACCGCCACCCTCTACCCACCTCTCCTGCAACCCCGCCACCCTCTACCCACCTCTCCTGCAACCCCGCCACCCTCTACCCACCCCTCCTGCAACACCGCCATCCTCTACCCACCCCTCCTGCAACCCCGCCACCCGCCACCCTCTACCCACCCCTCCTGCAACACCGCCACCCTCTACCCACCCCTCCTGCAACACCGCCACCCTCTATCCACCTCTCCTGCAACACCGCCACCCTCTACCCACCCCTCCTGCAACCCCGCCACCCTCTACCCACCCCTCCTGCAACACCGCCACCCTCTACCCACCCCTCCTGCAACACCGCCACCCTCTACCCCCCCCCTCCTGCAACACCGCCACCCCCTACCCACCCCTCCTGCAACCCCGCCACCCTCTACCCACCCCTCCTGCAACACCGCCACCCCCTACCCACCCCTCCTGCAACCCCGCCACCCGCCACCCTCTACCCACCCCTCCTGCAACACCGCCACCCTCTACCCACCCCTCCTGCAACCCCGCCACCCTCTACCCACCCCTCCTGCAACCCCGCCACCCTCTACCCACCCCTCCTGCAACCCCGCAACCCTCTACCCACCCCTCCTGCAACCCCGCCACCCTCTACCCACCTCTCCTGCAACACCGCCACCCTCTACCCACCCCACCAGCAACCCCGCCACCCTCTACCCACCCCTCCTGCAACCCCGCCACCCTCTACCCACCCCTCCTGCAACACCGCCACCCTCTACCCACCCCTCCTGCAACCCCGCCACCCTCTACCCACCTCTCCTGCAACACTGCCACCCTCTACCCACCCCTCCTCCAACCCCGCCACCCTCTACCCACCCCTCCTGCAACACCGCCACCCTCTACCCACCTCTCCTGCAACACTGCCACCCTCTACCCACCTCTCCTGCAACACCGCCACCCTCTACCCACCCCTCCTGCAACACCGCCACCCTCTACTCACCCCTCCTGCAACACCGCCACCCTCTACCCACCCCTCCTGCAACACCGCCACCCTCTACCCCCCCCTCCTGCAACACCGCCACCCCCTACCCACCCCTCCTGCAACCCCGCCACCCGCCACCCTCTACCCACCCCTCCTGCAACACCGCCACCCTCTACCCACCCCTCCTGCAACCCCGCAACCCTCTACCCACCCCTCCTGCAACCCCGCCACCCTCTACCCACCCCTCCTGCAACCCCGCCACCCTCTACCCACCCCTCCTGCAACACCGCCACCCTCTACCCACCCCTCCTGCAACCCCGCAACCCTCTACCCACCCCTCCTGCAACCCCGCCACCCTCTACCCACCCCTCCTGCAACCCCGCCACCCTCTACCCACCCCTCCTGCAACCCCGCCACCCCCTACCCACCCCTCCTGCAACCCCGCCACCCGCCACCCTCTACCCACCCCTCCTGCAACACCGCCACCCTCTACCCACCCCTCCTGCAACCCCGCCACCCTCTACCCACCCCTCCTGCAACCCCGCCACCCTCTACCCACCCCTCCTGCAACCCCGCAACCCTCTACCCACCCCTCCTGCAACCCCGCCACCCTCTACCCACCTCTCCTGCAACACCGCCACCCTCTACCCACCCCTCCTGCAACCCCGCCACCCTCTACCCACCCCTCCTGCAACCCCGCCACCCTCTACCCACCCCTCCTGCAACACCGCCACCCTCTACCCACCCCTCCTGCAACCCCGCCACCCTCTACCCACCTCTCCTGCAACACTGCCACCCTCTACCCACCCCTCCTGCAACCCCGCCACCCTCTACCCACCCCTCCTGCAACACCGCCACCCTCTACTCACCTCTCCTGCAACACCGCCATCCTCTACCCACCCCTCCTGCAACACCGCCACCCTCTACCCACCCCTCCTGCAACACCGCCACCCTCTACCCACCCCTCCTGCAACACCGCCACCCTCTACCCACCTCTCCTGCAACCCCGCCACCCTCTACCCACCTCTCCTGCAACCCCGCCACCCTCTACCCACCCCTCCTGCAACACCGCCATCCTCTACCCACCCCTCCTGCAACCCCGCCACCCGCCACCCTCTACCCACCCCTCCTGCAACACCGCCACCCTCTACCCACCCCTCCTGCAACACCGCCACCCTCTATCCACCTCTCCTGCAACACCGCCACCCTCTACCCACCCCTCCTGCAACCCCGCCACCCTCTACCCACCCCTCCTGCAACACCGCCACCCTCTACCCACCCCTCCTGCAACACCGCCACCCTCTACCCCCCCCCTCCTGCAACACCGCCACCCCCTACCCACCCCTCCTGCAACCCCGCCACCCTCTACCCACCCCTCCTGCAACACCGCCACCCTCTACCCACCCCTCCTGCAACCCCGCCACCCTCTACCCACCCCTCCTGCAACCCCGCCACCCTCTACCCACCCCTCCTGCAACACCGCCACCCTCTACCCACCCCTCCTGCAACACCGCCACCCTCTACCCACCCCTCCTGCAACACCGCCACCCCCTACCCACCCCTCCTGCAACCCCGCCACCCGCCACCCTCTACCCACCCCTCCTGCAACACCGCCACCCTCTACCCACCCCTCCTGCAACCCCGCCACCCTCTACCCACCCCTCCTGCAACCCCGCCACCCTCTACCCACCCCTCCTGCAACCCCGCAACCCTCTACCCACCCCTCCTGCAACCCCGCCACCCTCTACCCACCTCTCCTGCAACACCGCCACCCTCTACCCACCCGTCCTGCAACCCCGCCACCCTCTACCCACCCCTCCTGCAACCCCGCCACCCTCTACCCACCCCTCCTGCAACACCGCCACCCTCTACCCACCCCTCCTGCAACCCCGCCACCCTCTACCCACCTCTCCTGCAACACTGCCACCCTCTACCCACCCCTCCTCCAACCCCGCCACCCTCTACCCACCCCTCCTGCAACACCGCCACCCTCTACCCACCTCTCCTGCAACACTGCCACCCTCTACCCACCTCTCCTGCAACACCGCCACCCTCTACCCACCCCTCCTGCAACACCGCCACCCTCTACTCACCCCTCCTGCAACACCGCCACCCTCTACCCACCCCTCCTGCAACACCGCCACCCTCTACCCCCCCCTCCTGCAACACCGCCACCCCCTACCCACCCCTCCTGCAACCCCGCCACCCGCCACCCTCTACCCACCCCTCCTGCAACACCGCCACCCTCTACCCACCCCTCCTGCAACCCCGCAACCCTCTACCCACCCCTACTGCAACCCCGCCACCCTCTACCCACCCCTCCTGCAACCCCGCCACCCTCTACCCACCCCTCCTGCAACACCGCCACCCTCTACCCACCCCTCCTGCAACCCCGCAACCCTCTACCCACCCCTCCTGCAACCCCGCCACCCTCTACCCACCCCTCCTGCAACCCCGCCACCCTCTACCCACCCCTCCTGCAACCCCGCCACCCCCTACCCACCCCTCCTGCAACCCCGCCACCCGCCACCCTCTACCCACCCCTCCTGCAACACCGCCACCCTCTACCCACCCCTCCTGCAACCCCGCCACCCTCTACCCACCCCTCCTGCAACCCCGCCACCCTCTACCCACCCCTCCTGCAACCCCGCAACCCTCTACCCACCCCTCCTGCAACCCCGCCACCCTCTACCCACCTCTCCTGCAACACCGCCACCCTCTACCCACCACTCCTGCAACCCCGCCACCCTCTACCCACCCCTCCTGCAACCCCGCCACCCTCTACCCACCCCTCCTGCAACACCGCCACCCTCTACCCACCCCTCCTGCAACCCCGCCACCCTCTACCCACCTCTCCTGCAACACTGCCACCCACTACCCACCCCTCCTGCAACCCCGCCACCCTCTACCCACCCCTCCTGCAACACCGCCACCCTCTACTCACCTCTCCTGCAACACCGCCATCCTCTACCCACCCCTCCTGCAACACCGCCACCCTCTACCCACCCCTCCTGCAACACCGCCACCCTCTACCCACCCCTCCTGCAACACCGCCACCCTCTACCCACCTCTCCTGCAACCCCGCCACCCTCTACCCACCTCTCCTGCAACCCCGCCACCCTCTACCCACCCCTCCTGCAACACCGCCATCCTCTACCCACCCCTCCTGCAACACCGCCACCCTCTACCCACCCCTCCTGCAACACCGCCACCCTCTACCCACCCCTCCTGCAACACCGCCACCCCATACCCACCCCTCCTGCAGCACCGCCACCCTCTACCCACCCCTCCTGCAGCACCGCCACCCTCTACCCACCCCTCCTGCAACCCCGCCACCCTCTGCCCACCTCTCCTACAGCGCCGCCACCCTCTACCCACCCCATCAGCAGCACCGCCACCCCCTACCCACCCCACCCTGCAGCATGCCCCTTTGCCCCCGTCCCCCTCCGTCTTGCCAGCATCACAGAACTCGTAATTATTGCCGATTTCCAGCTTACCCTGGAACTAAGGTGATAAAATCTATGAAAAAGACAAGGTGCACAAAGAGTAGCCCAGGGCAGGCCAGGCCGGCCAGGCTAGTCAGAGCCAGAGGTCTAAGCCAAGGCAACAAGTGCCTTTTGAGAGCTAACAGGATTTTCAGGGGGCTTGCATTGATCTCCTGCTTGGCTCTTTCAGGGAGGCTTTTGGCTGCCAGGCGGCACACTTCTGCAGCCCCCCACATCCCATACCCATCCCATCTCAGTGCACCCTTGTTCTGTGTGCACAGTGGGGGCCCCCAAACCCAAAGATGGACTTAGGGAGCAGATGAGTGGGGTTTAGAAGTTACCGCTACAGGTGATACTAAGTCCCCATTCAAAGTCCCCAAGGTGGGGGGGAAGTGGGAACGGAGTGGGTGACATTAGGACAGGAGTACAGGGGAAGTGGTGCCTGTTCTCTCCTGGATTGCAGGTGGGTCTGCGTGGCTACTGGTCATCAGCTGGGACATTTTAGGAAAAACAAATAGAATTGATCTGAATTCATTTGTATAAAAAAGATGCAGATCATGAGAGATAAACAAGATCGTTGAACTAACTGGTATCAGTTGTAGGTTGCCCAAAAAAAATGTATTCTCACAATGGCACAAATTATTTGAAATTTAAAATCTGGAAGTGTTCATGATTCACAAAATGTGATTACTGTGCTATTGGAAGAGCGTGAGCCAATCAGAATGGTATAAATAAAGATACTCAAATTTTAGATATTGAATTTAAGATAGCACAAAGAATAAACTAAAATGGAAAGGTTTATTGCAGCCGCCAAGCTGGGGCTAAATCTCTGAGAGTAAGCTGATACACCACAGCAGTAGAGGTCACAGAACCGTGACTACTGCCAGTTGTTGAGGCGCTCTCTGACCCTGGGCGGGTGGATAGGGGGGGGGGGGGAGGGTATTTTCTTATACCACCAAGAATAAGGGACCAAATCTGAAGACTGTACTTTTCATGACCGACACACTATCCGCAATTACTGTTTGGACTATAGCCACCATTGCCATGTCTATTGTTATGAAGGCTAGGTATTGAGGAGGTTGCGGAGTGCAGCCTTAGGAGCAATCTGCAGTGAGGGGCTCTCTTTGTGTTGGTAGCTGGACATGGACAGAAACAGCTCCAGGCTACAGGACCTGATGTGACTGAGGGTGGGCCAATCTGACAGGCAACACTTTGAGCCTCTCTGTGAGGGAGGAAGGGGGACTGGGCCAGGGGGGTTCCGTCAGGCGATCTTCAAGTGGCGAAGCTTTTCAAAGCTTTGTTATCCACTTTGGGATGGCCCTTGTGACCCCTGTGTGGACGTGCTTATATCTTTGCAAGGAAATGGAGAGGGGCCTCGGGGTGGGATGTATTGTGGAGGGAGGGAAGCAGAGTTCAAACGCACATGAGCGCCATTCCCCAAGGAGCTGTAGAGGGTGAGGGCGAGGCACAAAGGTGAACCAGGGAAGATGTTGTTGGACGCATGAGAGGGCTGGAGGAACCAGGAAGATTTGATGTCCACAGACGACCTCCTTGTTTGCAAGTCTGTAATACACTGTTTCCATTCACCCCTTTGCCTCTTTGTGCTATGTATCCTTGAGGTAAAGAAACCATTCTTGAAGCAGTAGTACTGCCGTAAAGAAGATCATTTTATACCGATCAAGATTTTTACCCCACAACAAACACTTCAAACCATTTCAATGAAAACTTCTTATTAAAAAAACACTATTTCTCACCAAAAGATCAGAAAATCCCTCTCTCTCTCTCTCTCTCTCTCTCTCTCTCATTGTTGAAATCCTATTGCATACTATAGAAGTTAATGGTTAATGAGATGGCCTGTGGATCATGTCTGTCTGTCTGTCTGTCTTCTGCTGACAATGTGATTGAGTCTCCCAGCCAGGGAGAAGCAGGTGCTACACATTATCCAATATGTGCCAATGCAAATAACTGTGTACAAATCCACAAATTCACCAAGCCCAATCCACTATGTTCAGTACAGAGATTATGACAAATAAAGTTGGAATAATTGGTCAGTTCACAACATATTTGGCAGGTGTGAGGAGTATTACAGCCAAGACTGATGGCTATAGATTCATAAATATCTTTGAAGATTAGGACTCAATCACAATGTGCACAGTGCTGACTGTATAATTTAATATAGAGACAGTGGAAGTGTGGGTCTCACACTCCAGTCTGGTCCTGCACCCCAACACCACTGTTGTCACTCTTCTCTGCCTGCAGAGCTGCACGGGACCCCTCACTCGTCTCGAGAGTGAACACTTCTAGATTTTAATTTTCAAATAATTTGTGCCATTGTGAGAATGCACGGGACCCCTCACTCGTCTCGGCCTGCAGCGCTGCACGGGAACCCTCACTCGTCTCGGACGAGTGACTGATCCGTTGTAGTCTCACGTGCCCGGTGCGGTCTCAGCAGTCTACACGAGATGTACTCAGATGGAGGATGGGACTCCATGATGATTCAAGTTCATTAATTGTGCTGCCTCCAAGACCAACATGTGGGTTGATAGTTTGTTTGTTGTCAGTGGGGGATGCGATGTCATCACAATATCATTAGATAGTTCAACGGTTTGTTTTGTTTTTGGTGGCTTCCTCGCTCAACATCCCAAATGAGTTAGTACTACCTATCAACATCCGTATACATGTATGATCAAAAATTGGCAATATGACAATATCTTTAGAAGCTGTATTTCAAGATTAGATTTCAAGAAATGATATACCTTCACTGCTTCGTAACAGGTGTTTGAATGAATTACACCACAGTGAAATAGTTGAGCATTCCCCCTCTTTCTAGCAGATCAAAATGACACTAAATAAATACTATTGTATTGACAATAGAATACCATTGAACGATGAATCTCCAAACGTGTTTTTGTGTAAATAATTTTTCTGAAGCTTTTTGGGATGCGGTATAGGTGTTTTATTAGCAACATTAGTTGTTCAATGTGATTATAATGCATGAGTTCACACACACACACACACACACACACACACACACACACACACACACACACACACACACACACACACACACACACACACACACACACACACACACACACACACACACACACACATGGACGCACACATTCAGAAACGTATTCTCACATTTCTTTGAGTGTCAGATATTTCAACCAACCATTCACAGATCTAGTTTATACTTCTCCCTTTACAGCATTTCTTTATTTTCTCAAAAGCACTTATTATGTGGAGTGTTGTTAACATGAATGGGCAACGACAACAGTATAGAAACAGTGAAAAAGCTATTAACAGAATATTTTTTCTTTCTCTTTGTTATAATTTCTTTCTGTCTCTCTCCAAGTGCTCCTCAACATTCACCCGGGACACACAAACAAATGCAAATGACTGTGAAAAACTTTCCATAATGTAACTTGGAGCCGTGTTTGAGAGATGGTCTGAATAGACTCTAGAAGAAACCCTAATTAATCTAAGTGCAGACCCAATGGGCCCACTTGGAAGTTTTTCACTCCTTTATCCGAAGGACAAGAAAAAAAAGGGATCAGGACTTCTTTTCTATCCAGAGAGAGAAGAGGGCCAGATCCGCCTCCATCTCATTCAGACCTCAGTGTTAACATTACCGACCGCTATGTCAGCTCTGTCTACCCCGTGGGTGAGGAGAAAGAAAATTGATCAATTTCTTTTTTCTTTTTTATATTCAGCTTTTTCATGCTAAGAATGTAAGATAAGAGAGAAGGTGAAAAAAATATATAGCAAAATTGTACAATTATTTTGGGCCTATATGTTTTAAGTAGCAGTTGAGAAGCCTGGTTCTAGAGTTGTCAGGTGCTGGGGTGGCGAGGGGAGAACAATGGGTCTGTGAGAAGCAGAAGGCCTGAGATGAATGCTCTGGGTAAATCAGTAATGGACCTAAAGGGCATACGCCTGTGGGGAATTTGCTGGCTTATAAAAGAGCTTTAAGAGGCCTTCATTCATATGGGCCCAAAGAGATTTGAATTGCCCCCTTCACAATCACTTGAAAGGCCGAGCTCAGGGTGTTCCGAAACAAAGTGGAAATCAGGCAGCCCTTCAATGGCTCTAATAAGCTTTTAACTATTTTACATTATGGCGTTAGCCTTCTTTTCCTCTTCTTCCAGCAGCATTGTTTGGCCCCACCGTGCAGTAGACCCAACTTACATGTCTGATTTATACTTGTCTTCATGGTGAATTTAAACTTTTCAAAAAAACGAAAAGAGAGATAGCTCCAAATGAATGGAGGATTCAGCTGTATTGTACGAGCTGGAAAACGGGCCTCTTTATTCAACCAGCAACAGGGAGCCAACGACTGTAGAAAGTGACAAATGTTACAAAAAAATAGGAAACGTTTATTGTACTGCAATGCTGCTGAAATAATTTTTATGCAACATTGTACCTTTAAAAAGTGTACTCTTCGAAGTGTACGAAAATAGGATATACTTTTTTTACTTCGTTTTTTAATTTACATTTTCTCTCAAATAATTCCAGACATGAGCTGTAGATGACCTCTCTTCTTCACTTAACTTGTTCTTTTACGGACAGGATATTGACAAACGCTACATCTAAAGACTAAATACATTTAAATGTCCCACTGATTATGGATGGATAGTCAACGTCATCGCACATCACAGGACACATAAAAGTAGCATTCTAGAAGGGTCGCTATTGCAGTAGCTGTTGCCATGGTACTGTTTATTGCCCTGGAAATTACCTCTTCTCTTCAAACTACAGAGGTCAGGGGTTCAGCTGCAGCCCCACTGAACGCAGCACCCTAAATATCCCTACGCTGTAGTGGTGTCCTAGTTCAGCTCAGCCCCACTGAACGCAGCACGATAAATATCCCTACGCTGTAGTGGTGTCCTAGTTCAGCTCAGCCCCACTGAACGCAGCACCCTAAATATCCCTACGCTGTAGTGGTGTCCTAGTTCAGCTCAGCCCCACTGAACGCAGCATCCTAAATATCCCTACGCTGTAGTGGTGTCCTAGTTCAGCTCAGCCCCACTGAAAGCAGCACCCTAAATATCCCTACGCTGTAGTGGTGTCCTAGTTCAGCTCAGCTCAGGAGGGTTGGCAGGAAAGAAAAGTAAGGGGGAAGGAGAGGGGTGGGGACACACACAGCCAGAGTCCATGCCCTCTGCTTGACACTTGTGAAACGTGGGGTTTCTGTGGGCTGTGTGGACATTTAGAATTTCATGGTAATTGTTGAAGACAAGGAGGGGGGCCTGCCTTCCTCAGCCCTGATTAAGTTCTCATAAAACCCTCACAGCCTGACCTCAGTAATGGCCCCAGCACAGACAGTAAAACACACAATAGAAATAGATGGATCTTCCTAGGGCTTCAGGAACTATATACCGCCACCTCAGGTCACAGTTCACCTTAGGTCACTCGCCACCTCAGACCACAATCCACCTCAGGCCACCTCAGGTCACTGGCCACCTTAGGTCACTCGCCATCTCAGACCACAGTCCACCTCAGGCCACAGGCCACCTCAGGTTACTGGCCACCTCAGGTCACAGGCTACCTCAGGTCACTGGCCACCTCAGGCCACAGGCCACTTCAGGTCACTGGCCACCTCAGGCCACAGGCCACCTCAGGTTACTGGCCACCTCAGACCACAGTCCACCTCAGACCACAGTCCACCTCAGGCCACAAGCCACCTCAGGTCACTGGAAACCTTAGGTCACTCGCCACCTCAGACCACAGTCCCCCTCAGGCCACAGGCCACCTCAGGTCACTGGCCACCTCAGGTTGCGGTCCACATCAGGTCACTGGCCACCTCAGGCCACAGGCCACCTCAGGCCACAGGCCACCTCAGGTCACATGCCACCTCACGTCACTGGCCACCTCAGACCACAGTCCACCTCAGGCCACCTCAGGTCACTGGCCACCTTAGGTCACTGGCCACCTTAGGTCACTTGCCACCTCAGACCACAGTTCACCTCAGGTCACAGGTCACCTCAAGTCGCGGTCCACATCAGGTCACGGTCCACCTCAGGCCAAAAGCCACCTCAGACCACTGGCCACCTCAGGTCACAGGCCACCTCAGCCCACAGGGCACCTTAGGTCACAGGCACCAGTGTTATTTTTCCCTCCTATTCTCACTTTGACTTGAAAGAAAGCCAATACATTTTGCATCTGTAAATACATTTCTACAAATGAATTGTATAGGTATGCATTATAAAATACAGTATGTTCACTAGCAAAGAATGAGATTTGTATATTCAGAACACCTTTTTTCCCGGTGTATAATCAATTCTAGCATCCACAGTGGAATTAATAAATGATTAAACAAATATAGAGATTGAATCAGCGTAGTGCAACTATAATGATCTTCTACAATCTGGCGCTTGAGGCGTGGGTACAGGTGCAAGTGCCGGCAGTAAAAGATGGGAGGAGAGGGGAAGAGGTTATCTTCTCGTGATTTGAGAAGAAACATCCCATCTGTTTATCCTGAGTACTGAATGGAGATCTGGTTTCTCTGATGTTTATCTCTCTGGTCTCGGAGGACCTCCTCTCCTCTCAGAGTGGGGAAGGGCAGGGGTTAGGTTAGACAGACCTCTATTTTGGAGAGGAATAAAACTGAATATGTGCAGCTAGCTGGATGGCTAACCTCTTGATTGACACTTTCCTGTGGCTATGTTCTGCCTCTGTGGACACCTGGTCGCCCCCCGTTTGCCTGCAGAGAAAAGCAGTGCTTAAGGGAGGTGGAGGCAGGGTGGGGTGGGGTCGCTCGCTCTGCAGGCGTAGGTGACAGTGCGTATCCATTCAGGTAGGTGTACCTCCATCCCTCTATCGTCTTGCCACTCCTTCTCCTTCTCTCTGTCTATCTCCCTGTCTCTCTATCTCCCTGTCTCTCTCTTTCTATTTCTCTCTCTCTGTCTCTCTCACACTATCTCTGTCTCTGTCTGTCTCTCTCTCTCTCACTCTCTCTCTCTCTCTCTCTCTCTCTCTCTCTCTCTCTCTCTCTCTCTCTCTCTCTCTCTCTCTCTCTCTCTCTGTCTCTCTCCAGCCACTCCAGACTAATTAGGCAGCACTTATCATGGTCAAGAGCACTTGTTACCTGGTCTGACACACACACTTACCTTCAATGCTAACCACTTACCTTCAATGCTACACACTTACCTTCAAGTGTGTGTGACATCCGTTCCCCAACAATTTGAATTCTGACCATATATTATTCCTGAGCATAATAACAAATAAACAAGATCTTCATTGATTTGATTTCAATGACTTTGAAGCATATTTTGTAACAATTATATTACAGTACTACATTACATGACAGTACTACATTACATGACAGTACTACATTATAGTACACTACTACATTATATTACAGTACTCCATTATATTACACTACTACATTTCTGTGACTGAAAAGGCAATGGATTTTCTCAGCTATTTTAAACGAAAAGTAAAAAGACACACAGGTATGTGTGTATTCGTCTGTATGCGTACACGTGTGTGAGTGCTGTGATTGTGTGTTTAGTGGGAGGGGCATATGGCTGTGATTGTGTGTTTAGTGGGAGGGGCATATGGCTGTGATTGTGTGTTTAGTGGGAGGGGCATATGGCTGTGATTGTGTGTTTAGTGGGAGGGGCATATGGCTGTGATTGTGTGTTTAGTGGGAGGGGCATATGGCTGTGATTGTGTGTTTAGTAGGAGGGGCATATGGCTGTAGGTGTGTGTTTAGTGGGAGGGGCATATGGCTGTGATTGTGTGTTTAGTGGGAGGGGCATATGGCTGTAGGTGTGTGTTTAGTGGGAGGGGCATATGGCTGTGATTGTGTGTTTAGTGGGAGGGGCATATGGCTGTAGGTGTGTGTTTAGTGGGAGGGGCATATGGCTGTGATTGTGTGTTTAGTGGGAGGGGCATATGGCTGTCGGTGTGTGTTTAGTGGGAGGGGCATATGGCTGTAGGTGTGTGTTTAGTGGGAGGGGCATATGGCTGTAGGTGTGTGTTTAGTGGGAGGGGCATATGGCTGTAGGTGGGTGTTTAGTGGGAGGGGCATATGGCTGTAGGTGTGTGTTTAGTGGGAGGGGCATATGGCTGTAGGTGTGTGTTTAGTGGGAGGGGCATATGGCTGTAGGTGTGTGTTTAGTGGGAGGGGCATATGGCTGTAGGTGTGTGTTTAGTGGGAGGGGCATATGGCTGTAGGTGTGTGTTTGGTGGAAGGGGCATATGGCTGTAGGTGTGTGTTTAGTGGGAGGGGCATATGGCTGTAGGTGTGTGTTTAGTGGGAGGGGCATATGGCTGTGATTGTGTGTTTAGTGGGAGGGGCATATGGCTGTAGGTGTGTGTTTAGTGGGAGGGGCATATGGCTGTGATTGTGTGTTTAGTGGGAGGGGCATATGGCTGTCGGTGTGTGTTTAGTGGGAGGGGCATATGGCTGTAGGTGTGTGTTTAGTGGGAGGGGCATATGGCTGTAGGTGGGTGTTTAGTGGGAGGGGCATATGGCTGTAGGTGTGTGTTTAGTGGGAGGGGCATATGGCTGTAGGTGTGTGTTTAGTGGGAGGGGCATATGGCTGTAGGTGTGTGTTTAGTGGGAGGGGCATATGGCTGTAGGTGGGTGTTTAGTGGGAGGGGCATATGGCTGTAGGTGTGTGTTTAGTGGGAGGGGCATATGGCTGTAGGTGTGTGTTTGGTGGAAGGGGCATATGGCTGTAGGTGTGTGTTTAGTGGGAGGGGCATATGGCTGTAGGTGTGTGTTTAGTGGGAGGGGCATATGGCTGTGATTGTGTGTTTAGTGGGAGGGGCATATGGCTGTAGGTGTGTGTTTAGTGGGAGGGGCATATGGCTGTAGGTGTGTGTTTAGTGGGAGGGGCATATGGCTGTAGGTGTGTGTTTAATGGGAGGGGCATATGGCTGTAGGTGTGTGTTTAGTGGGAGGGGCATATGGCTGTAGGTGTGTGTTTAGTGGGAGGGGCATATGGCTGTAGATGTGTGTTTAATGGGAGGGGCATATGGCTGTAGGTGTGTGTTTAGTGGGAGGGGCATATGGCTGTAGGTGTGTGTTTAGTGGGAGGGGCATATGGCTGTAGGTGTGTGTTTAGTGGGAGGGGCATAGGGCTGTAGGTGTGTGTTTGGGAGCTTCTGTTACAAATAAAGACAAGATATGTTCCCATACTGAGAACAGTCAGTTGGAACAGCCAGGGCCTGGGGCTAGGACTCTCTCTGTCATTGTTTCCTCCCCGTTCTAAAGTGGACCTTCTCCCCCTAAATGAGGTTGGCCTGTCTCTACCTCGGGTTATGGGTGGCATATGCCTAATCTAGCATGGTGAACATCTGCACTCACAGTATGTCTTTCACTACAGCTGGATGTGATCCATCTCAAATGACCAGGACATCAGTGTAACTACAGGGACAAGGAATGAAGGTGTTTATGGCATCCCACAAAAAGAGGAAATAGAGTAGCTGTCTTCTTGAAAATTATTTTCTGAAGAATAGAGTTATTTTATTAGACCATGCAGTTTCTGCATTATGAAGATACAACTGATCAATATTACACTTCACAAACCTGTCAAATAAAAGCCTATTGATGTCTAGTCAGTACGCTCAGTGATCCTGTCTACTCATTTCACAAAACGGCCTTATGAAGAGTTCATGTTATAACCACTGTTATGACATGATAACATCCTTATGAATAGTTCATGTTATAACCACTGTTATGACATTATAACATCCTTATGAATAGTTAATGTTATAACCACTGTTATGACATTATAACATCCTTATGAATAGTTAATGTTATAACCACTGTTATGACATTATAACATCCTTATGAACAGTTCATGTTATAACCACTGTTATGACATTATAACATCCTTATGAAGAGTTCATGTTATAGCCACTGTTATGACATTATAACATCCTTATGAATAGTTCATGTTATAACCACTGTTATGACATTATAACATCCTTACCATTAGTTCATGTTATAACCACTGTTATGACATTATAACATCCTTATGAAGAGTTCATGTTATAGCCACTGTTATGACATTATAATATCCTTATGAAGAGTTCATGTTATAACCACTGTTATGACATTATAACATCCTTATGAATAGTTCATGTTATAACCACTGTTATGACATTATAACATCCTTATGAATAGTTCATGTTATAACCACTGTTATGACATTATAACATCCTTATGAAGAGTTCATGTTATAGCCACTGTTATGACATTATAACATCCTTATGAATAGTTCATGTTATAACCACTGTTATGACATTATAACATCCTTATGAATAGTTCATGTTATAGCCACTGTTATGACATTATAACATCCTTATGAATAGTTCATGTTATAACCACTGTTATGACATTATAACATCCTTATGAAGAGTTCATGTTATAGCCACTGTTATGACATTATAACATCCTTATGAAGAGTTCATGTTATAACCACTGTTATGACATTATAACATCCTTATGAATAGTTCATGTTATAACCACTGTTATGACATTATAACATCCTTATGAATAGTTCATGTTATAACCACTGTTATGACATTATAACATCCTTATGAATAGTTCATGTTATAACCACTGTTATGACATTATAACATCCTTATGAATAGTTCATGTTATAACCACTGTTATGACATTATAACATCCTTATGAAGAGTTCATGTTATAGCCACTGTTATGACATTATAACATCCTTATGAATAGTTCATGTTATAACCACTGTTATGACATTATAACATCCTTATGAATAGTTCATGTTATAGCCACTGTTATGACATTATAACATCCTTATGAATAGTTCATGTTATAACCACTGTTATGACATTATAACATCCTTATGAAGAGTTCATGTTATAGCCACTGTTATGACATTATAACATCCTTATGAAGAGTTCATGTTATAACCACTGTTATGACATTATAACATCCTTATGAATAGTTCATGTTATAACCACTGTTATGACATTATAACATCCTTATGAATAGTTCATGTTATAACCTATGTTATGACATTATAACATCCTTATGAATAGTTCATATTGTAACCACTGTTATGACATTATAACATCCTTATGAATAGTTCATGTTATAGCCACTGTTATGACATTATAACATCCTTATGAATAGTTCATGTTATAAGCACTGTTATGACATTATAACATCCTTATGAAGAGTTAATGTTACAACCACTGTATGACATTATAACATCTTTATGAATAGTTCATGTTATAGTCACTGTTATGACATTATAACATCCTTATGAATAGTTCATGTTATAACCACTGTTATGACATTATAACATCCTTATGAATAGTTCATGTTATAACCACTGTTATGACATTATAACATCCTTATGAATAGTTCATGTTATAACCACTGTTATGACATTATAACATCCTTATGAATAGTTCATGTTATAACCACTGTTATGACATTATAACATCCTTATGAATAGTTAATGTTATAACCACTGTTATGACATTATAACATCCTTATGAATAGTTCATGTTATAACCACTGTTATGACATTATAACATCCTTATGAATAGTTCATGTTATAACCACTGTTATGACATTATAACATCCTTATGAATAGTTCATGTTATAACCACTGTTATGACATTATAACATCCTTATGAAGAGTTAATGTTACAACCTATGTTATGACATTATAACATCCTTATGAATAGTTCATGTTATAACCACTGTTATGACATTATAACATCCTTATGAAGAGTTCATGTTATAGCCACTGTTATGACATTATAACATCCTTATGAAGAGTTCATGTTATAGCCACTGTTATGACATTATAACATCCTTATGAAGAGTTCATGTTATAACCACTGTTATGACATTATAACATCCTTATGAATAGTTCATGTTATAACCACTGTTATGACATTATAACATCCTTATGAATAGTTAATGTTATAACCACTGTTATGACATTATAACATCCTTATGAATAGTTCATGTTATAACCACTGTTATGACATTATAACATCCTTATGAATAGTTCATGTTACAACCTATGTTATGACATTATAACATCCTTATGAAGAGTTCATGTTATAACCACTGTTATGACATTATAACATCCTTATGAATAGTTCATGTTATAACCACTGTTATGACATTATAACATCCTTATGAATAGTTCATGTTATAGCCACTGTTATGACATTATAACATCCTTATGAATAGTTCATGTTATAACCACTGTTATGACATTATAACATCCTTATGAAGAGTTAATGTTACAACCACTGTTATGACATTATAACATCCTTATGAAGAGTTAATGTTACAACCTATGTTATGACATTATAACATCCTTATGAATAGTTCATGTTATAACCACTGTTATGACATTATAACATCCTTATGAAGAGTTAATGTTACAACCTATGTTATGACATTATAACATCCTTATGAATAGTTCATGTTATAACCACTGTTATGACATTATAACATCCTTATGAAGAGTTAATGTTACAACCTATGTTATGACATTATAACATCCTTATGAATAGTTCATGTTATAACCACTGTTATGACATTATAACATCCTTATGAATAGTTCATGTTATAACCACTGTTATGACATTATAACATCCTTATGAATAGTTCATGTTATAGCCACTGTTATGACATTATAACATCCTTATGAATAGTTCATGTTATAACCACTGTTATGACATTATAACATCCTTATGAAGAGTTAATGTTACAACCACTGTTATGACATTATAACATCCTTATGAAGAGTTAATGTTACAACCTATGTTATGACATTATAACATCCTTATGAATAGTTCATGTTATAACCACTGTTATGACATTATACCATCCTTATGAAGAGTTAATGTTACAACCTATGTTATGACATTATAACATCCTTATGAATAGTTCATGTTATAACCACTGTTATGACATTATAACATCCTTATGAATAGTTCATGTTATAACCACTGTTATGACATTATAACATCCTTATGAAGAGTTCATGTTAGAGCCACTGTTATGACATTATAACATCCTTATGAAGAGTTAATGTTACAACCACTGTTATGACATTATAACATCCTTATGAAGAGTTAATGTTACAACCTATGTTATGACATTATAACATCCTTATGAATAGTTCATGTTATAACCACTGTTATGACATTATAACATCCTTATGAAGAGTTAATGTTACAACCACTGTTATGACATTATAACATCCTTATGAAGAGTTCATGTTATAACCACTGTTATGACATTATAACATCCTTATGAAGAGTTCATGTTATAGCCACTGTTATGACATTATAACATCCTTATGAAGAGTTAATGTTACAACCACTGTTATGACATTATAACATCCTTATGAAGAGTTAATGTTACAACCTATGTTATGACATTATAACATCCTTATGAATAGTTCATGTTATAACCACTGTTATGACATTATAACATCCTTATGAATAGTTCATGTTATAACCACTGTTATGACATTATAACTCGGTGTAACAGTGCCCTCCATCCACTTCACTCACTGCTAGTCTTTACCTCCATCTCAACTGGTATAAAACCGTCGTTGACCTATATCCCCTGTCGTAAACAGTGAGAGGTCTGAGAACAGCTAGTCAGAGTGCTTGGAGGAACACAGTCAATACAATAGCTCAGAGCAGAGCCTGTGGCATAATGCTTATGTGATAGAAAGGTAGCTATCTTACCTTTTCACCCAGAGGCCAGAGGGAACTAGCTTTAGGCTTCTGTTGACAAATTCCTCTCTCTCCCTCACACGGTGTGGTTGAAGAACTGATACAGTGGGAAGACAAAAAGATGTCACCCCTTCGTAAAACTGGCAGTAAAATGTCCACTGCAGAGCCTTTGGTTTCATCAGACAAAGCACATAAGATGGGCTTTAAGTTGAGAACAATGTTAAGGAATTTACAATGAGATCAATACTATTCTGTTGAAGACCGGCACTTTTTAATCAGACTAATGTCTTTATAAGACTGTTCCTAGGCCGTCATTGTAAATAATAATTTGTTCTTTAACTGACTTGCCTAGTTAAATAAAGGTTCAAGTTAAAAAAAAATTTTAAAATGCTACTCGGTTGAATACTAGAGTACTTCTTGACTCCGTAATAAGAGCATAGTATTATCATTTGATTGGGACATACTGTATGTATTAGTACTTATCTTAACGACTCCATAATGATTGATTTATTTATACCGTCAACGTGTTGGCTAAGTATCGCATGCTGTCAAGACAACTAGGTGCTAAGAAGCAGTTTGTGATACTTAGACCTGGTGACAACACCAATTAGACAGAAAATAAGCCTCTATTTTACCAACAAGTCATTAACCCTCCTAATCATCCAGCCAAGCTGCCAGCTAACCTCAGGTCTTCAGGAACCATCCTGGTGATGACAGACTGACAAGGTGTGAGGGGTTAGAGTCTGTCTGATGGGTCCTGATGGGTCCTTAGGGAAGGCTTGCAACCTGGGGATCATTCCCCTCCCTGACCTTGAGGTGGTGTGGGTTGAGACAGACAGGCGTATCTGCAGGAGTAGTAGAGGGCAGGTGGAGGGTGTTGTTGTTAGCAAGCTTTAGCTAATCCCTGTGTTTGGGATGAGACTACTGATAGACTTAAACTCACATGATCTTCAAAGAGAGGTGACAACCCAAAACAACCAATCAGGGGAGGAGGGTTGGGCATATTATCTGGATAGGTGTATCCGAAGGTATATTTAAATTACACCTGATTAGAGTGAATTTATGTATTTGATCAGACCTTTTTAACTGCCTCTGTGTTGCCTGGATATATTGTATGCTAAAAAAGATGTGAGTACTGGATTGGAGTCCTGAGTACACAATGATCACTTTTTATTCCTCTTAAATTGGATTTAATTGCATAATTGTGAATGTAAATATCATGCTTTCCTTCTCATTTGTTTATCATTACCTGGATGTTATTGTTCCCAGTTACATTATGACTCACTAGGTGTCCAGTTTAAATTTTCCAGTTGACGCTCATTCATCTCTCCCTGTCTGCCCCAAGTGAGCCCATTTCTCCACTCCTCCCTGGGGTGACAGTCCTTAATGCTCTGAGCCAGAGGCCCTTTCCTGGGCGAATACGAGCCTTGGGGGTTGGCAACCTGCTGCTACTACCATCTTGACACAATCAATATGTAATGGCTGTTGTTAAATGATGTATGGAGTAGAGGTACCACTAAGTAGACCTAAAACCATCTAGAATGTTAAGATGTGTGATGGCTGAAGAGCTAGAATGTTAAGATGTGTGGTGGCTGAAGATCTAGAATGTTAAGATGTGTGGTGGCTGAAGAGCTAGAATGTTAAGATGTGTGATGGCTGAAGATCTAGAATGTTAAGATGTGTGATGGCTGAAGCTCTAGAATGTTAAGATGTGTGATGGCTGAAGATCAAGAATGTTAAGATGTGTGGTGGCTGAAGATCTAGAATGTTAAGATGTGTGGTGGCTGAAGCAGCTCTAGAATGTTAAGATGTGTGATGGCTGAAGCTCTAGAATGTTAAGATGTGTGGTGGCTGAAGATCTAGAATGTTAAGATGTGTGATGGCTGAAGATCTAGAATGTTAAGATGTGTGATGGCTGAAGATCTAGAATGTTAAGATGTGTGATGGCTGAAGATCTAGAATGTTAAGATGTGTGATGGCTGAAGATCTAGAATGTTAAGATGTGTGATGGCTGAAGCTCTAAAATGTTAAGATGTGTGGTGGCTGAAGATCTAGAAAGTGAAGATGTTTGATGGAGCTTGTAGACTAGAGAGTTCTGTCTCGTTGGGAGGTTAGGTTATAGGTCTGGTTAGGGGTCTCCCTGCCTGACCCTGGTGAAATGTGGCCTTTTGTGCATCTGAAAGAAGAATCGTGGCGTTCATGCAGCCAGCCAGCCAAACAGGCAGGGAGGGAGGGAGGGAATATGAAGAAGAAGAATGTTCAAAAGTGGCCATTTTCTACTCAATCTATCTGGGATGAGCTGAAACCCAGAATGGAAATAATTCAGACATGAATCCCCTTTCTCTATCTTTCACATTATGTAACACCATATTCAGGTAAACAACTAAGATTGTATAAGGAGTAATAGTAATACCAATACATACTAAGTTGTTTTTTGGTTTGATAATGATAATTACAATAGCCTAACAATCCAATTCAAATGTCTTTTGAACTGCATGGGGCTGACTGGTGGCAATTAGCTGGCAGGTGCACGAGCTCTGCATCGGTTAATCCCGGTCGTCCTATTGCTTATGGCCTCGTGCATATGAACAAAGCGCTATATTCATATAGAGTGTACACAATAACACGTCACCACTGATGCAACGTATGAACCCATTATAATAGAACACAACCGACAAACAGGTGGCATTGCATTACATACAGTAGTCCAACTAACTAGACACGAATCTACAGAAAATAACTTGGCCACTTGATGTTTATTTATTTTTTAAAGTTTTAAATGGTTGTATTTTAAAAACATTTATTAAAACGGTTGAATTGGATTCAAGTTAGTGGTAGAAATGTGACGCCTACAGTGTCCTGGTGAAAGAAGTAAATTCGATAACTACTCCATAAGAAGACCTGAATAGTCAGATGATTGTATTTGGTCCTTGGCAGGTTTCTTTCTATTTTTCCATGTTATTTTTTCCTTCATGTAAGTTGGCATGTGCTTGTCCCCCTGGGGATCGCAGCCCTCCTATTCTCCTCGTCTATCCCCGACACGTGCAGATACAAGAGCCTTGGCAGGACCTCATGCCGCCAAACCCCCCAACTGGAGAATTTAACCTGAATCCCTTTAGAAATAAAATGATCCTTTAGCGGGATGGATGATCACAACAACAAAACAAAAAAACTCAAAGGAAAATCTCTTTAAATGCATATCTGGGTTGAGAGAAGACAATTCTATAGAAACTTTCAAAAGAAAATGTTATAAACTGGTCTCACTCATACAAAGGCCTCAATACATTTCCCAGACGGGATTAAATGTAATTTATCAGTGTAAATAGTGTAACAAGTTGAATATTTATTTTAATCTGCTTTAAAAATCTGATATTTATATATATATATGTATATCAGATTTTTTTGGCCACATTAACAATCTCAGAATTTCCTATTTTGTCTGTTGAAAGTCCCCAAAGATGATCCATTCAACAGTGCTGATGGTAATGGAGGATGAGCTGCAACAAAACCACAGCTGATGGATCCACCTGCTGTGCTCTCTCGCTCTCTAAAACCGTTATCGTATTAATCACACCCTTTTGTTTGACGAACAGGCCACGCGAGGACACTAACTGCCCCTGTTATTATTTGTATTATTAAGACAATGATTGTTGTGCTCGTGGGGCCTTGTGACGCGTTTTATCAGTGAGATTATCAGCACGCTTTGAGTGTTCTACTCTCTCAGCAACTAAAACATTCGAAGAGTCCAAACACTGAGAAATATATATATATTTTTTTAAGTTATATTTTTATTTGTAGAAAAATGGTTCACACACTTTTCATGTAAATAGAATAGAAATCTATTTATATACAAAATACATTATGACAGGCGAAACTTGAATAAATAAAATAAAAAAACGTCGTAGAAGGGTCCTCTCTAGCCTCTTCTTGGGATTGAGTCTATCTATTGAGTCTTTCTATTGCAGTTTTCAGGGGGTCAATCTCCATAATGTATGAGGCCAGCTCCTTGTCTTCTGACGGCCTTTCACTCTATTGTCAGAGCAGTGAAACTGAATTTCCACGCTCGTTTTTTTGCATTATCGCTCTACTAATTGTAAAATTGACTTTTCACCTCAGTCTACAAAAGCAAATCGGTCTTCTTTT
The DNA here is from genome assembly GCF_029448725.1 of Salvelinus fontinalis. Taxonomy (NCBI): domain Eukaryota; kingdom Metazoa; phylum Chordata; class Actinopteri; order Salmoniformes; family Salmonidae; genus Salvelinus; species Salvelinus fontinalis. The sequence continues at coordinate 78,084,085 of NC_074670.1, forward strand.
TAATGATAATACTCTTGTAATAGAGGTTGAGGTTAAGATCTGTGAAGTGGACTTCTAGTAGGCGTCGTATGCGCTGGAAAAAGTGCAAATGTTTTGGAGGAATACAAAACGTATAGCAAAACAATCATACTCAACTTAGAAAAGTCGACAAAATTAAATTAATGTTCAATCCGAATGTAAAATAGAGCATGTAAAAATAGGAAAACAAACAAACTGTATAAAACACACCCACAGAGACATGGGTTAAGGCAAACAGTGAATAATATCATTCCGTTTTGTCCCTTTCAACAGACTAACTGAAGAATGCATTCAGTCATTATTCTGCTAGCACTCTATTGTAACAATCTCGCAGTCTACAAAAGTTTGTGGTAAGGCATGAGTTCAGTTAGTAGGACATGCCTGGTACAAAGTTGTGGTAGCTGTACTGTAGAACATCAGTCTGGAAACACCCATAGTCATCATGGGCGGCTGGGCTGCTGGGGCTTGAAGTGCAATAAGACGGAGAGGAGGAGGAGGAGGACGCGCTGGAGCTCCAGGAGCAAGCATCGCTGCCCGGACTCGAGGCGTCAATCACGCACGGGCTGGGAAGCAAGAGAGACGCATCAGCCCGTGATTTGTTCTGGCGTTGTTCAATGTCGGCGATGCGTATGGTCTCGGAGAGCGCCCAGATGTAGTTGTGAGCGAAGCGCAGAGTCTCGATCTTGGTGAGTTTGCTGTCATCGGGGAACGCCGGTAGAACGGTCCGGAGGGTCTCCAAAGCGTCATTCAGGCTGTGCATTCTGTTTCTCTCGCGGTCGTTTGCCTTTACGCGCCGGTTCTTCTTGACCACGTGTACAGTGGCTTCATTCCTCGCTCTGCCTCTGCGTCTCTTCTTCTGTCCAATATCGGTAGCGCACGGGCCCTGACAGTCGCTAGCAGGGGAGGCGGGCTTGCCGGTGGAGGATGACGGGGAGGAAGCGTGCATGCTGCTGCACGAGTCTTCGTCATCGTGCGTAAAGTAGTCGCAGCTCGAACTGTCCATGTCAGAGTAAACGGTCTCCATTGCGGTGCACATGATGTTTTTCCTGCAGAAATAAGAGGAGAGGGAATGGGTTAAACACTGTAAATGCAAGAGCGCATGGTAAAGTTGGGAAAGCAGGCCTAGTCAAGGCAATGGCAAAGGACTCTGGGAGCAGAACGAAACCCACCTTAGTAATCTGGTTGGAGAAGGTACAGTATCAGTTGTCTTGCAAGGAGCCAAAGTCCGAAAATTAGTTTGTATGATGAGTACAAGGCACGCGTCTTTCTCTTGCGCTTGAATCAGCTCGTGTGAGCGAATGAGCCTGGCACACGACTGGCCTCAGATACCTTATATACCCTGGTCAGACAATGGTCGTACCCCTCTCGCGCTGGCATTTGTGTGAAGGATGGATGAATGGGGTGCATCAGGTCTGCCCCGTGCCGCACTGCCATCTCATTAGCATAATGTATGCCTGTTGTTTGTTCGAGCTCCGAAGCGTGCCTGTAATCACGACCGTCCAATGAGAGCAGGGGACCGCTGCCCAGCCACGCGAGCACTACTGTTGCTATCCATCCCTGGACCAAAGACCAAGCCCACTTTAAGTTAAACCTTTAAAGTTAAATGAAAGAAGAAAAGGAGCAAATGACAGAACGCTTAGCCCCGGAGGCAAGGTCACGCACCAAAAATAAATTAGCCTATCTTCTGTCCAAGATTCGGTCTATAAACCTATAAACCTGCATGAGTATCAGCTAAAATCGAACATAGAAAAGCAAAAGGCATATCCACTACCATATTTGTCAAAAATCGACCATTTCTTATACATCGAAACGAAATGGAAAATTTGATTTAGTAAATGTTGGAAAATTAGACTGTTTTCCAAGTTATCGAACAAAACACAAAAGTTTCTGTAGAAAAATTAGATAGACATAACAAGGATACCAAACATTTAGGCAGTGTATTCAAAAAAAATGTTTTTTTTTAACGCAGATTAAAGATTTTGAGGAAATTCACCACACCAACATATTTGAACTATTGTGCGTAATTGCGCACAATGTTGCACGCATGCATAAACATTCGCATTTTAGAGCTATAGGCTATCTAGCTTATCTAGAATCTAAAGCAGGACAGGTTACTTCATCTTCACAACTTTCTCCACAAATCCACAGTCAAACCTGGCTAATTAACATTCAAAACATGAAGGGCACAGCAGTAAAAATGTCTAGCGCATGCAAAGGGCAATTTTTTAAAGGGTTTTTAAAGACATCTTTATGAGACAGGCATACCAATATCCATTAATTATTCTATTTATTCCATGTCCAGGATCTCGCCTCTCCTTTGAAAAAGTGGATGGGGGCACTATTTAGAAATAGTTTGGCCAGGGACCTGCAGTGCCTTTCTGCTGGCGGTATAATGAGGGTAGAGGGACAGTCATTTATAAATAATTACACAATGTTTAGAGTCTTCGGCCATGTATAATATATCAAAGCGATTATAAGGTGAATTGTTCCATTGTACGCGTCTCCCCTCACTTCTTTTCACTCCTTCTACGCGTTCCCTCGTCCAAATTCGGGCTCCTCTGGGCTTTTGTCACCCGTTTTTTCAGCCTGAGCCACTCTATTGGCGTTATTCTTATTCAAATAGTCTCAGCAGGAGCAAAACACCCCGGCTCTGAGGCATGCGCCTAGGTTCTATATCACAAATCATTTCTGTGTATTTACCTGCACATCTGCTTCATATCTGTTGGACTAAATTTGTGCATGTTAACGTCAAATATTTGACTTATTTCGATAGGCCTGACTATATGATAATTATTTCGATTAGTAGAAGGCTGAAGTTGTGCCACACTAACTATTGATTATGTTGCCACACGCCGGAGGTCGGTTTATGAGGAAAATAAAATGCTAAACCCTTACAGACCAATCCTGTGCTCGGAAGTGCCAACCTACTGGGCTCGGGATCGATGTTATTATTACAACACCAAACTGTCAGTAATAACATCAAAGAGGAGGAACAGCTTGAAGGAGTATTCTGGTTTTAGTTAGGACATTAGTAGGTGGTCATAGGTTATTGCTCTTATAAAGTGATAAAAGATAACATTTTTACAATATGACTTAGTTGGTTTGCACTAGAAGCGTGAGCCTGCATGGAGACCAGGCTTGTATTGCGGTTAGGACAAATCGGCTGGGGGTGTAGAGAAAGCAGAGTTCTCTGCCCACACTTGAGAGGGGTTGCCTGGGTGATGCTGTGACAGGATTAGGCACATGTGCACGAGATGTGATTACATTTCAATAGCAGAAACACGTGAGAAAATAAAACAACCGAATTACCCAAAGTAGGGTCTCAAGACGAAACAAATGAGAACGAAAAAGTTATTCAATTGAGAAAATAAAATAAATTCAATTGTATTATTAGACCACCGCTGTGATCAATTTGTTGTATTATTCAATTTGATTTGAAATATTATAGCATTAATTGTGTTGAATCAAAGTTGATTTATTTAAAGAGTAGGCTGTAATATCACATTTGCACGGCAGGTGCTAAACTCGTGGTTAGGAATAAATAAATGACTTGTGCAAGGTGTTATACTGGTGAGGTCGTAATACCTCTCTTGACAATAGAGCAAAGGAAGTGTGGGGGATAGACTCTCTCCATTCTCTAGCGGCATATTCCTCCATTTATTTTATATCTATTTATACAACCTGAATTAAAATTCAATTTAGTATTTTTGCAAAAGCATTAATCCCCGGGTATTAACGCGATTACTGTCTGCTAAAAGATCTCTGAGTCAGAAAGTCTGAACGGAGTTTTCAGATGTTAATCCGTTGTTTAATCCCTTCCCTTGGCGTTCAGGCAGCAGCCCAGGCCAGCACAGTTTTTTTTCTCCTTGTTAAAAACTCACGCAGGGCAGAATAGGGCCATTACTTTTTTCAATGGTAATTCATTCCTTACTCCAGTGCTTCAATTGTACCCAGATACTACTCTCCACATCTCAAAGATCCCCTTCATCTTTTTAAAGGCATTAGCCAGAAAGAGAAAAAAATAAAATAAAGGTCCCTTTGCTTTTACAACCGTGATGGAAACAAACTTATTTGTTGTAACTACGGATTCACGGTTTCTTGGACAGTTCGGTTCCATTTTATACCCACTGTGTTCATTTCTAAAGAAACTAAATACGTTTAATATTCTCCTGGGAAAAACCACAGGTTCCATACCCTTCCAAAAATCAGGCAGGATAATGCCCCTAACTTTAAAATGAATGACATCTTCCATGCATCATGTCTGGAGAAGAATTATGTTATAGAATAAACTCTAGATCATGTTTTTTTTTTTTTCAGGTCAAGTGTTGATTGGTGCACATCACAAATGAACACATCATTAGTTGACTTTGATTGGCCAACTAGTCAGATTTACTTATTTTATGATACAACAGGGTATGTCCTTCATCACCACTCTGCTATAAATAAATAGGTGTTTAATTCAGTTTTAGGTGATTCTCCTTCACCCACATAATCAAACGCACAGTAAATAGATGTTTTATTCTGTTGTAGGTGATGCTACTTCGCCAACACAATCATTCAAACGTTACGTATAATAGTTATTTTTTGTGTACATTTTCCATAATTAGAGTGAAAAACATTTTATGTAAATTAAATAGTTTTTTCAATAAATATTTATTTTGTATTAGCCTATATGAAAGCATTTATAGCTCCCTCCAAAGCAAGTATGCTGAACACGTAAACGGGGCATGCTGTCTGTGGATGGATGCTATTGTTTGCCCATGTATATGCACCCACCGTCCTCTATTCAACCATAAACCTGCTTGTTTGTGTTTTGCGAGAGTGTCAGCTACCCCTAAATTATGCTTCTATCTGTGATACCTGTCTTTTTTGATTGGGTAACATCTTAGCTAAATTAGATTTCCAAACAGGTGCTATTATTATAATGTAATGGAATCTCATTTAGGGCAGTCTGAATGCTAATGGTGTGGCCTCACTGTGAAGCGGTTTCTAAACTGCAGCAGTTCGTGAACCTGCTGCTATCAATCACATGTTCTGGTCTAAATACAACTCCTATTCACTTGTCTTCATGTATTTACACAAGTGCATAATTTACCTCTAGTTTACCCTGCATTAGGGCCCACAATGAGCATGGTGTCTCTAAACGCCTTCTAATTCTAAAGATCCATGGCAACGATTGAGCAGATTGAGGAAACGGTTTGCTGCAGGTTTAAACAGCGTTAAAAGAGGAACAAATATACAGCAATACTTTACTGTGATGTAGAAGCTGACCTCATCAGCAGAGTAAACACCACCGTATGGCCATAGGCCCCTGGAAGGGATGTGGTCCCTAGAGCTGTTGGCAACACCACGTCTATGTGCTGTACACCCAGGAGACGGCTTTCAGCAGTTCATTATGGTAGGATTCTAGTTGAATGGTGTGTTATCACCTATTGCATGTCTTCATATGATTCATCTGAGCAATAATACTGATCGTGGTTATAATATATTAATAACAGTATTATAATAAATTTTTGGAGTTTCAACGCTTATGTTACATTTGACCGTTCCCTGTATGTTGACAATGGTTGACTATATTCCTATATGTTTCTATACAACACCTCTTGGTGCTAGTCTGTCTAGTACCCTGAACTGGACTTCTCTGGTAAGGTTCTGTTGCAGAGATGGCATCACTTGTGGCGTCTCGACTGGGCCATATGGTTTGGAGTGCAATAACTTGAAGCCGGTGCCAACAATGGAGTAATTGAGAAGGGGAAAGGGTCTGAGCTTGACTCGACAAAGCTGCAAAAACTCCCTCTTTCACTCTAATGAAGCTGTTGTCTGCTGAGTCTGTGTGAGGCTGGGGGGTGCAGGGGGACGTGATTTGTCATACAATCTGAAACTTTAGGAGGGCCGGAGAAAGCCCTCCTCTCCATATGTCTGCTTATTTTGCATCTGAAAGCTACTGGTTAAGAGAGAGGGGGAGAGAAGAGGAGGGAAGAGGAGAGGAGAGAGAGGGGGAGAAGGGGAGAGAGAAGGGGAGAGAAGAGGAGGGAAGAGGAGAGGAGAGAGAGGGGGAGAAGGGGAGAGAGAAGGGGAGAGAAGAGGAGGGAAGAGGAGAGGAGAGAAAGGGAGAGAAGGGGAGCGGCGGACTTACTATTAGGCAGGAGAGGCAACTGCCTCAGGCCTCACATCATCAAGCCCCCCGCCCCCCATGCTCCACTTGAGCCCCCCCCCACCCGCTCCACTCGAGGCCCCCCCCCCATGTTCCACTTCAGGCAGCAATGAGGTGCTTTTAGCGTGGGCAAAGAAAATAAAATTAAAGAGGATTTTATTTTAACAGAAATTACTTAAATTAAAGCATTTCATTAGACAGGTGCTGCTGATAATGCTGCCATCGCCATGAAGGCAGAGGACATGTCTGTCCTGATGCTTTCTGTCCAAAAAGAGTATGGCATGTCATCAGATACATAGGCTACAAATAATAGTAAGACAGACGGGCACCGTTTCACTCTCTCGGATGCTTTCTCTGGTGAGATACATTTGCAGGTGGCTGAAACTAAGGAAAGTTGGCGGGTTGCAGTGCCCTGTTCAGATGACAGAATTACTTTGGGTGAACGTGCAACGATAAGCTACTTTTTGAACTGTTTTGTCTTGACAATCAGATGAAAACATGACTGGTTGTGTTCATGGCACATTAAAAAGTAATACATTTTTACAGTTAAATTACGTGTGATTAATATAAAACCGATAACATAATGTTGTGCACACACACACACATAGGAGGGGGGAGGGGGGACTCAGACTGGCCTCTGTCTGGGGCCTCCAAATCACTAAGTCCACCCCTGGAGAAGAGGAGAGCGGCAGATAGATGGGGAAAGTGGTAGAAGCTTCGACATCAGGGAGGGATAGTCTTTTTGACTGCATCTATTCCAACTGGAACAAACCGGTGTCAGAGATGGAAGCTGGAACAAACCGGTGTCAGAGATGGAAGTTGGAATTAAAGATTTTAAAACAGTAGAAAATTACCGTTTGGCAAACAAGTAATAAAGTGTAATGTTCATTAGTTTTTTTTTAAAACCACAATTATTGACCGTAAGGAGGAGGGGGAGAACTGATGAGGAAAGCCTTCTGCACTACCTGGTTATTTGTTGAACATTTTTCTAGATATAGATCTGTCTCAGGTTTGAAAAGGCTTCTCAGGTCAGAGTAGAAACAAACTGACAATGTACAGATGACAAAAGGCACTTGTTAAACTCATCTCCTATTCCTGGCTTCCTTTGTCATTTGTTTCTCTTTAATCTAGACCCCATGCTAGACCCCATGCTATATACAGAGAATGGTGATTCTTTAGCATGAGGTGTCACCATCAAGGCAGTGAGAAGACAGAAGACCACCAGGTAATGAAAGAACCATGACAAAACATTTAAACATCACTTACTCAGACACTAGCACTGTGCTACTTCACACTCTACTTGCATATACAAATAATGTAACATTTTTAAAAAGGCACTCGTACATCGGAGCTGTATTTTTTGCAGGTGCATGTTAACAGTTGAATAAGACGGAACCCGCACACTGCTCTTGGTGGTTAAGCTTATTAAAGAGCAGTGACACTATCGGCCTCGAGGGCTTTCGTCAGAGCTTTGACGAAGGCCCCGAGGCCGATACACGAAGCTCAATTAAAATTAAACTTTGTCACATGTGCCGAATACAAGTGTAGACCTTACCGCAAAATGCTTACTTACAAGCCCTTAACCAACAGTGCAGTTCAAGAAGAGTCAAGAAATGCCAAAGCTTTTCAGTCTCCTGAGAGGGAAAAGGTTTTGTCGTGCCCTCTTCACAACTGTCTTGGTATGTTTGGACCATGATATATTAAAAAGAGCAGTGTGCGAGTTTGATTTTTTTCTCATCAATTACAAATAATGTAAAATGAGAATCAAATTCTCAATCCTTAAACAGTTGAAAATTAAGAAATTGGATGCATCATAAAACCAAAAATATCACATTTAATATAGTCCTTCATGTAGCAACAATGTGAAATACTGCATAATGAATATTGAAATGGTATAAGCATACAAGATAATGTACACTATTTACAGTAAGTTGTGAATAATGACTAATGGACGACAATGCAGGCAAATGCATTATAAGACACTATAGACACTTGGCAAAGGCAGTCAAATTGGAATATATTATTGTCTATTTAGACTGATGAAAAAGGAGGATATCTTGAACATGGCATATTCATGAAAAAGCATTAGACTTGGAAGTGTAAACATGAATTCAGAATATTCAGATGTAGTGCCACTAACAATCGTTATATTTGGCTGTATTCACGTCATACAGTGGTTGTGCATGGCGAATAAAACTAGGGATCCATTTGTTCTATAAAGGAAAGTGAGTGCATACTGCCACCTTCTGGCCAGATAGTGTTGCCAAACACTGGATTATCTGTTGCTGTCTAGGAGATAGTGCATACTGCCACCTACTGGCCAGGTAGTGTAGCTTCTAGAAGCAAAGCTCTCCTTTTCTTACTTTCACAGTTTTTACCAACAAAAAAAGTTGATAAAATATTCTTTAAAAATAAATTATTACATACAGAGACTGTAACACATTTATATTTAAAATCCAGTCGTTTAATACTAACAAAAATAATGGTTTAATGCCTAATGCATCACCACCAGACATGCCTGACGAGAGAAGCATCCATTTCTCCTCTCCCTCAGTCGTTTAGTAAACCAGTCAAAAACAAGTACAAAAAGGTATCCCATAGTTCATAGCTAAAGCAATTAGCAAGGTTGTTATAATCCAAAAAGCATATTTCAATATAAAAACAGATCTGTACATACCAGTGATAGCAGAACAGTTAGTAGTTTGTAGGATAAAACATAAGTAAATGCTTATTCATATCTGATCATGTATTTTTGACACACCACCCAAACAAATGGGTTGTGTGTGTACACCCATGTTATTACAGTAGTGTCTGTCTGTCTGTCTGCCTGTCTGTGCTGAGTCTACATTACATGTGCACACATGTCTTTCTCTCCTCAGATTACGTTCTTCTCTCCTGGCAGTTTCTCCTCATTCTCCGTCTTCTTGGTGAAGACGGAGGACAGTTCCTGAAGGAGCAGCTCCTGAGAGGGGGTACAGGGCCTGTGCTGCTGCCTCCTCCTCGGCGCTGGTTTGGGAGACTCCTGGAGGTCCCCTCCTCCACCCAGGACCAGGGTATCCAGAGAACCAGCAGGAGGCAGCAGACCCTCTCCTCCCAGCCCCAGAGAGTGCACCGGGTTGGAGCTGATCATGCGGTCCAGGGAGCAGGTCTTCCGGGGGCCCAGGCTGAGGGGCACGTCAGGGACCTCCTGGGTCTCTGAGGTGTTATTGGAGAGGAAGCTGGTCTCCAAGGACTTGAGGACCTGCAGGCCAAAGTCTCCTACTTCCTCATACACAGGCTCTGGGGGTTCTGGCTCTGTACTCTCTGGACGCTCCTCGAACGAGTCCTGCTGCACCTTCATGGGCTGGGTGGAGGTTTGGGGGGGGGGGGGGGGGGGGGGGGGAGTAGGGAGAACAGAGGGAATTAAAATTTGAACCCAACCCAGAGTTATTTGTATGTTTGATTATACACTATGTAAAGATCTGGGAGGCCTGAGGCAAAAGCAGAATGTGAACTATTATGATAATAAAGGGGGTTGAGATGTAGCTTTCTGTTAGGAACTTTAGGTAGGTATTAAGGAGATGATCTGCCATTACAGTGACAAAGAAACACGTGTGGTTAATTTAAATGAGACAAACATAGAAGGGAGTTGCCCTTCTTTGACAACTACTTTAGAAAACAATAGACTTCCTCTTATTAAGGTCATTGTTCTAGCACCTCAGCAACAACCTCAAGACAATCACTCAAAACGCAGAGGGACAAAAGAAAAATTCAAGCAAAACAATTCCCTTGTAAATGCATTTGGGGCTGGGCTAGTCCCAGTAGGTAAACCAGTAGCCTAATAGACAGAACAGACTGTGTTCTGTAAAACACAAGAAGGTCACTAAGCCTCCCAGACCTCCCCATCAAGGCAAAGGACCATGGAACCAGAACAATACTGGAGAACAATATCTCCTCCCAGTCCATCCTGTTGTCTACACTTCAAACATCCACATCAACATCCTGATGCTCTAATACCATGAAGTCAGGGCTTCTGTCAGGAAGTGGAGGTGTGGCTGAGTCAGATATAGTCCCTGTATAAACCAAGGGAATTTCTTTACACAGATAGAGAGGCTTTGGAAAACTGTTAGTTATGGTAGTTAGGAGAGCGTTAAATAAGTCCAATAGCACCCTTCAAAATAAACATCCCATTCCCATCCTTAGCGTCTTGTTAGATGAGCGGAGAAGTCAAAATATATACTGTATATATTTTACATTTTAGTAATTTAGCAGACGGTCTTTCTAGAGCGACTTATAGTAGTGAGTGCATACATTTTCATACTGGTCCCCCACGGGAAGCAAACACACAACCCTGATGTTGCAAGCAGCATGGTCTACCAACTGAGCCACACAGAATGAAGGTAGGTACGAACATTCAAAACAGCATGTAACACAAACATGCAACATTGAAATGACAGAGCACCAGGGTGTGCATACTTACAAAGAACATGGAGAGTGTCCTTCTGGCGTGAAGCTTTCGCTGCAGAGAAAAGACACCAGTACAACCCGTGAGATACAGACACACAGAGACAGTTTCCCTCACCCAGATTAAGCCTATTACTGGACTCAAAATGATGCTTTGACTTGCTTTTCAGTCCAGAACTAGTCTTAGTCAGGGAAACGGGTCCATAGTGAATACTATACAGTAAAGGGATAGAATTTGGGAGATACTGAAGTATACAGAATAGTAAACACCAAAGGGTTACAGAAAGGAGAGACAGAACGGGGAAACAGAACGGGGAGACAGAAAGGAGAGACAGAAAGGAGAGACAGAAAGGAGAGACAGAAAGGGGAGACAGAAAGGGGAGACAGAAAGGGGAGACAGAAAGGGGAGACAGAAAGGGGAGACAGAAAGGGGAGACAGAAAGGGGAGACAGAAAGGGGAGACAGAAAGGGGAGACAGAAAGGGGAGACAGAAAGGGGAGACAGAAAGGGGAGACAGAAAGGGGAGACAGAAAGGGGAGACAGAAAGGAGAGACCTTGATACAAAAACAAAAACAAGCTCTGCGTGTGAAGTACACAACAGACTAATGGAATCTTCTCAAAGTTAAAAACATCAACTAAAATTAGTGGTATTGATGTGTCAAAAGTCTCCCCAGACTAGGTTTGGTTATCTAAAGTCTCCCCAGACTAGGTTTGGTTAGCTCCTAGCAGAACTCGGCTAGGCGAAGTGAACGTCTGTACCTTAAACTCCCTTAAAAAACCTTCGCCTGAAAAACGAGGAAAAAAGCGGCAATATTACTGTTTGTCCCTCTTGAGATGCCATAGCAAAAACATTGCCATTATACACTTACTCAACAAAGTTTTTACCAATTTTACATCTGCAGTATTTCTCATGTGAAGAAATGTGCCTTGAAAACTAGTTGTCTCTCATCGGATGACAACAAACAGGTCATTAAAGAATCCCATCCATAGTTCCCGCTCCTACTAGGAGTAGTACTGTTGATTAATCACAGACAAAGGGGCATCGACTTTTCGGCTACCAAAGTTCAACTCACCTCAATAATTTTTTTTGTGTGCGTAATGAACACCCGAAAAAACTGCCACACCAAAACAAACAAAAATATAAAAGATTTTTTTACCCACAACCCCCAAAAATATCATCATAATATATGTGCAAACTATTTCAACTGGGAAGCGTGTGACAGGCTTAAAAGTATAGAGTAGGTAGAGGGTGTGGATGGTTGTCTCCTGCAGAACCATACCAGAGTCTGATTGGCCGACAGCATGGTAGAGTTGCTCTCGTGTCCGTCCCCTCTGATTGGTATTAGAGGCATGGTCCCAAACTTCTGTTTGGAGATGTCTGAGGAGGAGTGACGCCTCAACACCGGAGGTCGGGGGTCATCATTCTGTTAGAAGCAATCAAGTAAATAGAAATTAATCAAAACGGAATCAAATGGATAAAATTAAAACAGACAAAAGTAAAAATCTAAAGCGTAGGTGATATACGCCCCAAAATATGGGGGAAAGAAACCTCTAAATAATGTACCAGTGATGCAACAAGCCATACACTTGGGGAGGGGAACTAGGCTCCACAACATACCTGTGCTTTGAGGAAATTGGTGACCCAGTCCCATAGGTCGGACTCACAAAAGCAACAAAGGTACCTGGGAGACACAAAAACACAAAGCAGTGATTAGCTCTTAAAAAAGAGAGGGGAAGGAGATGTCATTTAAAGGGGAGGGGAGGGAGATGTCATTTAAAGGGGAGGGAGATGTCATTTAAAGGGGAGGGAGATGTCATTTAAAGGGGAGGGAGATGTCATTTAAAGGGGAGGGGAGAGGCAGATCTAAAACAAGACATTCCACTCTCCCTCCCTTAAACAATGTGGTTCACTTACATAATATCATAACATCTGATGTCATGCAAAACCAGTCACTACAGTAAACAATGAGGAATTCAATGAGGAATTTCAAATACTTGAGAAAACATGTGTCCTATAAACATATAACGTTTCAATCTTATCCAATAGAAGTTGGATTGAAGATTTTCAGACATCCTTTGCAATGACCAAAATAATGTGTAGCAAGTGAACACTTACAGTTGCTGTTTTTCCATCATGAGAGTAAAGCCCCATCTAGTTGGGGGTTTCAGCTTCTTCCGAATTCCCATGTAGATCTTCATAGACTTCAGAGGCCATTCCTTTTCAGGCTTGATGCTCTGAAATGACAGACATAGTGTACAGTAAGAAAATATGTATAGGGCAAGACAAACAAACGGTCAAATCACAGCTCCACCTGCGATAACTACATCGGGTCCAAATTAGTGCCGATGACCAAGATGTGACCGTGACGTGAGAGCAGAAATACCTTTTTGTCCTTCAGCAGGAGCAGCTTGTGGTCTTTGATCTGAAAGGTGTGTTCCTGAAAGACTTTTCCGTGGAGGAGTTTGGGAGGATCTTCACGACACTTAAGAACTCCCCTCTTCATTATCTCACTCTTGTAGGCTGTGAATAAAAATCATACTGTGTATAACAATGACAGTCTACAAATAAAATAATATGTCACGTATGAACGTAAGAGTAACAAGAAATTGGACTGATTACAAATCGACGATCAAAAAATAAATAATTTGATTGTGATTGTTTCGATAAATATAGCTCAATAGTTTATTCTTTCTCTGGTCTGAGCCATATTCACCAGTGAGGATGTTGATGCCCTCTCCTCTGGGAACTCTCTTCACCACCAGGTAAGCTGAACTAGGATCAGCCATTTTACACCACTGTAGCGCCTGCTCCAGCACCTTCTCTTTGGGGTGTAGGGGGCGCTCTATGGAAGATGGACAACATTTGAACATTATATAAACAACTATTCTGGGATAGCTTCTCCTTGAAACACGAAGACTTTCTCACAGTCCTCTTGTATTCCACAGAAGGACATTCCAGGACATGATACTGTATAGTTTCACTTTATTTTTTTACAGTGGTCGTTTAGTTATTAGAACTAAATACTATTTTGAGATGTTTTTAGAATTTCTATAGTATTTCCCAGTCAGATACAGTACTATCACGCTCATCACCCAGTCAGATACAGTACTATCACGCTCATCACCCAGTCAGATACAGTACTATCACGCTCATCACCCAGTCAGATACAGTACTATCACGCTCCTCACCCAGTCAGATACAGTACTATCACGCTCCTCACCCAGTCAGATACAGTACTATCACGCTCCTCACCCAGTCAGAGAGATAGCAATATAATGCTCCTCACCCAGTCAGAGAGATAGCAATATAATGCTCCTCACCCAGAGAGAGAGATAGCAATATAATGTTCCTCACCCAGTCAGAGATAGCAATATAAATCTCCTCACCCAGTTGTCCTTCATATATGGCCTCGAACGTCAGCCACACGTCCTTCTCCCCTGCTGGGACGTTCCTCATGTACAGGACCTGGTTAGTCAACTCCTCAGCACCCATGGTTGGAGATACCTACAGAGAACCAGACGGCAAAGAGATAGCTACAGAGAACCAGAGCGTAAAGAGATAGCTACAGAGAACCAGACACCATAAAGAGATAGCTACAGAGAACCAGAGCGCAAAGAGATAGCTACAGAGAACCAGAGACCATAAAGAGATAGCTACAGAGAACCAGAGACCATAAAGAGATAGCTACAGAGAACCAGAGACCATAAAGAGATAGCTACAGAGAACCAGAGACCATAAAGAGATAGCTACAGAGAACCAGAGACCATAAAGAGATAGCTACAGAGAACCAGACACCATAAAGAGATAGCTACAGAGAACCAGACACCATAAAGAGATAGCTACAGAGAACCAGACACCATAAAGAGATAGCTACAGAGAACCAGACACCATAACGGTCTGGAATAAAAAATTAAACTAAATGTTTGAGTGTAATTCCCCTTCAACTGTGCATCTAGCAAGAGAGGAATGTGTCGGTCTAGTGATGTTTCTGCTGTTAGGCCTACTGCTGCAGAACAATCCCCACCCAATTGATACAAATAATCACAATATAGTTGAAGGCGTTCAGTTGTACAATTGACTAGGTATCCCCCTTTCCCTTTAGTTATGTTCGGTAAAACTACTTTGCATTTAATTGAGAAGGTTTTGGGGGAAAAGGTTTCTGTCTACCCACAAGACGGTTATCATCAGCATCGCTAACTGGCTACATACAGAGTGATAGACAAACGTGCGCACCAAAAGACGGTGCAATATTTCTGGAAATTAATCGGAAGATATTGTGTTAAGTTTGGCTTTTTAAGCCAACAGTGGCTAACCAGGGGTGGGATAATGTCGATATGGCTTTGACTGGATTCCCAGCAGCTTTGTGTTAATGACAGTTTGCGATGGAACACATTAAACAAAAGCATGTACTTTCAAAATTGATTGGTGAGCTACTCATAGGTGATATAGAGACTAGTGGAGGGGGGAGAGGCATCACCATGTGGCTAAATAATAACAGCACCTTTCATGAAATAAAATCAGAAGATAACCTGGCTCCACTTACTTTGAGAGTGATGCAGGAGTCTGCCATCTTCTTCTCCAGGTACACTTCGATGATCAGGTCACCTGCTTGGGACAGCTGCACAGACAGGATACTTATTACAGACAACCGCTTGTCCAACCAATGTGTTATAACCCTTTACAACCCTTCATAAATCTTTGTAACCGGTTTATAAATCCTTGGTAAAGTATACCTGTGTGTCCTGCCAGGTGGTGATGAGGCTGAGCTCCAGTTCTATCTGGGTCTGCTGCTCCTCATCAATCTGAACAAACACAATTAAACATTTACTAATGATTCATTAGATCTCAGAACAGATTGACCTGGGCCATGTTCAGCAGGGCAGACTGTAGTAAAACAGTTTGCAGTGGAATGTGAACATCTGTGATCTGATTGGACAAGTTCAGGTAGGTAGTACCAGTTAGCATTTTGAATAGATTGTTTCTACCTATGGAACACAACCCTGATTTCTATGTGAAGCATTTGAGCTTAGGCCCTCTCTGGTTCGACTATACTCACATAGAGACATACAGGTAGTTGTCTATGAGACACTACTCACATCAAAGACATACAGGTAGTTGTCTACGAGACACTACTCACATCAAAGACAGACAGGTAGTTGTCTATGAGACACTACTCACATCAAAGACAGACAGGTAGTTGTCTATGAGACACTAGTCACATCAGACAGACAGGTAGTTGTCTATGAGACACTACACACATCAAAGACAGACAGGTAGTTGTCTATGAGACACTACTCACATCAAAGACAGACAGGTAGTTGTCTACGAGACACTACTCACATCAAAGACATACAGGTAGTTGTCTACGAGACACTACTCACATCAAAGACATACAGGTAGTTGTCTACGAGACACTACTCACATCAAAGACATACAGGTAGTTGTCTATGAGGTCTTCAACGATCTTCACTTCGTGCTCTCCTTTTCCGTCTGTCTGGAAGAGGCTGGGGGCGAACAGCAGCGACAGGTTCTTGGTACACATCTGGTTCAGGTCTGAACACTTCTGAACCCTGGGACCGAGAGAGAGAGAGAAAACACTTCTGAACCCTGGGACCGAGAGAGAGAGAGAGAGAACACTTCTGAACCCTGGGACAGAGAGAGAGAGAGAACACTTCTGAACCCTGGGACCGAGAGAGAGAGAGAGAGAACACTTCTGAACCCTGGGACCGAGAGACCAAGAGAGAGAACACTTCTGAACCCTGGGACCGAGAGAGAGAGAGAGAGAGAAAACACTTCTGAACCCTGGGACCGAGAGAGAGAGAGAGAGAGAGAGAGAAAACACTTCTGAACCCTGGGACCGAGAGAGAGAGAGAGAGAACACTTCTGAACCCTGGGACCGAGAGAGAGAGAGAGAGAGAAAACACTTCTGAACCCTGGGACCGAGAGAGAGAGAGAAAACACTTCTGAACCCTGGGACCGAGAGAGCGAGAGAGAGAGAGAGAGAGAGAGAGAACAAATAACGTCAAAAAGTTGACAACTTGCCAGTGAGGTTGTCTAAGTATGATAAGTGGTACTGTTCAGGGTTGTGGTCAATTCATTTAATTCAGGAAGTAAACTGAAAAGTTATGAACATTTACATTTCAGTTGACTGAAAAGAAATTGAATTGACCCCCAACTCTGCTTAGTTGCCAGTGATGTTGTCTAAACATTACAACAGGTCCCGTTTGAGGCTCTGTAGAGGTGACTGAGGAGAGTCCTGTAACCCTGAGGCTATACAGACCTGTAGAGGTGGCTGAGGAGAGTCCTGTAACCCTGAGGCCATGCTAACCTGTAGAGGTGGCTGAGGAGAGTCCTGTTAACCCTGAGGCTATACAGACCTGTAGAGGTGGCTGAGGAGAGTCCTGTTAACCCTGAGGCCATGCTAACCTGTAGAGGTGGCTGAGGAGAGTCCTGTTAACCCTGAGGCCATGCTAACCTGTAGAGGTGGCTGAGGAGAGTCCTGTTAACCCTGAGGCTATACTAACCTGTAGAGGTGGCTGAGGAGAGTCCTGTAACCCTGAGGCTATACAGACCTGTAGAGGTGGCTGAGGAGAGTCCTGTTAACCCTGAGGCCATGCTAACCTGTAGAGGTGGCTGAGGAGAGTCCTGTTAACCCTGAGGCCATACTAACCTGTAGAGGTGGCTGAGGAGAGTCCTGTAACCCTGAGGCTATACAGACCTGTTGAGGTGGCTGAGGAGAGTCCTGTTAACCCTGAGGCTATACTAACCTGTTGAGGTGGCTGAGGAGAGTCCTGTTAACCCTGAGGCCATACTAACCTGTAGAGGTGGCTGAGGAGAGTCCTGTTAACCCTGAGGCCATACTAACCTGGAGAGGTGGCTGAGGAGAGTCCTGTTAACCCTGAGGCCATACTAACCTGTAGAGGTGGCTGAGGAGAGTCCTGTTAACCCTGAGGCCATACTAACCTGTAGAGGTGGCTGAGGAGAGTCCTGTTAACCCTGAGGCCATACTAACCTGTTGAGGTGGCTGAGGAGAGTCCTGTTAACCCTGAGGCCATACTAACCTGTAGAGGTGGCTGAGGAGAGTCCTGTTAACCCTGAGGCTATACAAACCTGTAGAGGTGGCTGAGGAGAGTCCTGTTAACCCTGAGGCTATACAGACCTGTAGAGGTGGCTGATGAGAGTCCTGTTAACCCTGAGGCTATACAGACCTGTAGAGGTGACTGATGAGAGTCCTGTTAACCCTGAGGCTATACAGACCTGTAGAGGTGGCTGAGGAGAGTCCTGTTAACCCTGAGGCTATACAGACCTGTAGAGGTGGCTGAGGAGAGTCCTGTTAACCCTGAGGCCATACTAACCTGTTGAGGTGGCTGAGGAGAGTCCTGTTAACCCTGAGGCCATACTAACCTGTAGAGGTGGCTGAGGAGAGTCCTGTTAACCCTGAGGCTATACAGACCTGTAGAGGTGGCTGAGGAGAGTCCTGTTAACCCTGAGGCTATACAGACCTGTAGAGGTGGCTGATGAGAGTCCTGTTAACCCTGAGGCTATACAGACCTGTAGAGGTGACTGATGAGAGTCCTGTTAACCCTGAGGCTATACAGACCTGTAGAGGTGGCTGAGGAGAGTCCTGTTAACCCTGAGGCTATACAGACCTGTAGAGGTGGCTGAGGAGAGTCCTGTTAACCCTGAGGCCATACTAACCTGTTGAGGTGGCTGAGGAGAGTCCTGTTAACCCTGAGGCCATACTAACCTGTAGAGGTGGCTGAGGAGAGTCCTGTTAACCCTGAGGCTATACAGACCTGTAGAGGTGGCTGATGAGAGCAGCCAGGGTAGTCCTGTTGACTTTAGGTAAACTACGGATGATCTCCTTGTATCTGTCCAGACGCTGGTTCTTATCCTTGGCTGTTCCTATAAAAAAAAGGGACAAACAGGAACCAGTTAGATTTCAAAAGGATACGTTGTGGTACATCCTGATGAGCACCAGAGACACAGCTTGGTGGAAGCCCTATAATTCTAAGGTGACCAAGACGACTAGGTCAATCAGCCCGATTAACCGGTGCATGCATATTGCCTCGCTAGTGCATATCGCCTCGCTAGTGCATATCGCCTCGCTAGTGCATATCGCCTCGCTAGTGCATATCGCCTCGCTATTGCATATCGCCTCGCTAGTGCATATCGCCTCGCTAGTGCATATCGCCTCGCTAGTGCATATCGCCTCGCTAGTGCATATCGCCTCGCTAGTGCATATCGCCTCGCTAGTGCATATCGCCTCGCTAGTGCATTGAGCCTCGCTAGTGCATATAGCCTCTCTAGTGCATATAGCCTCTCTAATGCATATAGCCTCTCTAATGCATATAGCCTCTCTAATGCATATAGCCTCTCTAATGCATATAGCCTCTCTAATGCATATAGCCTCTCTACTGTTATTTTTTCACTGTCTTTTTTACTGTTGTTTTTATTTATTTACTTCTCTATTGTTCACCTAATACCTTTTTTTAACTTAAAAATGGCCCCGTTGTTTAGATCCTGTAAGTAAGCATTTCACTGTAAGGTCTACAGGCCTGTTGTAGTCAGCACACGTGACAAATAAACTTTGATTTGATTAAGTCAGTGACACAACAAAATAATAGCTTCATGTGTGCTGTCTGAGATTACAACCTTTATTAATAGGAGGTTAGTCTCACTGAGATTAAATCTCTTTTGCCAGAGACACTTGTACTTACTGACAGCCTCCTTCCATAGAGGATGCAGGTCAGCCATGAAGACGGGGTCGTCCATCTCCCTGAAGAACCTCTTCAACACGTCAGTCACATCCTCTATGAAGTTATCCCCGATCCGGAGCTTGACGTTCCGAGCATCATTCCTGAACTCTTCCATCAGTAGCTTGATCCTGGACGTGGCTCCGTTCTTCCTGTAGATCCCCTCATGACCCAGACCTGACGAGCAGATCACACATCAGATCCAGTACATCAGTCGTCAGCTAGTATCTCCTGTCTCTGGCTGGTGTGAAGAACAGCTAAACTGTGACAAGAAACCCTTCAGAACACAGACCACTGCAGAGCTATAATGAATGGATGAATATATATACATTGGTTTTGTATACTTTAATATAAAGGATTACCTCCACTGAAAATCCATTAAATGCTATGGATCCTATCACGGATCCTCAAGATCACTGGAAAATGCAGAATCCTCTATCCCTTACTATAGTGTGTAACGGAATAGAATATCCAGACTCTTCCCTTACTATAGTGTGTAACGGAATAGAATATCCAAACTCTTCCCTTACTATAGTGTGTAACGGAATAGAATATCCAGACTCCTCCCTTACTATACTGTGTAACGGAATAGAATATCCAAACTCTTCCCTTACTATACTGTGTAACGGAATAGAATATCCAGACTCTATCCCTTACCATACTGTGTAACGGAATAGAATATCCAAACTCTTCCCTTACCATACTGTGTAAGGGAATAGAATATCCAGACTCCTCCCTTACTATACTGTGTAACGGAATAGAATATCCAGACTCTTCCCTTACCATACTGTGTAAGGGAATAGAATATCCAGACTCTTCCCTTACCATACTGTGTAAGGGAATAGAATATCCAGACTCCTCCCTTACTATACTGTGTAAGGGAATAGAATATCCAGACTCTTCCCTTACCATACTGTGTAAGGGAATAGAATATCCAGACTCCTCCCTTACTATACTGTGTAAGGGAATAAAATATCCAGACTCCTCCCTTACCATACTGTGTAAGGGAATAGAATATCCAGACTCCTCCCTTACTATACTGTGTAAGGGAATAGAATATCCAGACTCCTCCCTTACCATACTGTGTGATGAAGGCGATGCAGCTGTCTACGATGATGGGGATATCATTCCTGCTGAGCTGCTGTTCTCTCAGGGTGTTGCCCTTCCCTCCAGCAGCTCTCTGGATGTCTGCGTACCACAGGGAGAAGTCTAACCGACCCATCCCCTGGAGGTGCAGCGTCCTGGAGGGAGGGGGGGGACACGTCGATACTCAAGAGGTGAAGGTTCAGAGAAAATCACTAAAGTAAAATCACTTAATCCAGCTCTCCAAAAAAAGATTTTCATGGTAAAATTATTCTCATCCTGGAATTTCCATTCCCCCTTAGCTGGGTATACTTTAGGTGTCAAACTAGCCATGATATCTTGACATACTTGTGTAATTACATATGTATTGAATGAAAACAGGAAGAGACTGAAAACCAACCTTCCTTTTTCAACCAAAACCAGAATTTCCTTCTTCTCGTGGTTGTGGTTCTCAGTTACTATACCTAGAAGACAAACACATAACAAATGGAAGACAGACCAAATAATTTATCAGCAGACAGTTACTATACCTAGAAGACAAACACAGAACAAATGGAAGACAGACCAAATCATTTATCAGCAGACAGTTACTATACCCAGGAGACAAAACAGAGAACAAATGGAAGACGGACAGTTGCTCAAAGAAACGGTGCTTGGGGTAGTTAAGGCAGAGAAATGTCTCAAGCTGGCAGTAGGCTTTCTCTTTATAGTCGGACGGGTTTTGAATGACTATAGTACTTCCTTTGTTGGCAGCTTTATTGCAATCCCTAGTTGGGGCAAAACATGGTCCATGTTTCAGTAAGGACTTGGCAAACAGTATTTAAGCAACTGCATTACCACACAGTGCCAGTAAAGCTTTGGTCAAGACAGGAGACTCACTGAGCTCTTGCAGACGTTTAAGGTTGATAATGTCCTCAGCTGCTCCGTCGTTCCCTGGGCAGATGAAGAGGTTAGACTTCTGAAGGACAAAATATCCCTCTTTCCACTGAGAAGGGTCTCGCATGGCCTTGTAACGCAGCACTCCCACCCGCTCAAACTCCCTCGCTAGCAGGCAGTGGCAGCTTAAAGGTGTGGCGGCCTGAGGAAGACAACACTGGAAGTGGTTAAAGTACAGGAGGGAACACTGAACAGACACATCCCAGGCTAGTACAGTACATAGATGGTGTTGGTTAGAAAGGAGGGAACACTTCACTGTAACCCCACCTTTATGCACACATAGGGACATTACAACGTTGTGAGCTGGAAGAGCGGTAACTACGTCAGTAAAGCTGAGAATTGGCATCATCAGTGTGCAGGCATTGCACTCTTTTGGGATAGAAAGTCATCTCATACCTTTCCAATGGCCTTGACCCAACATTGCAGTGCATCAGGAGTTTCCAATCCAAACTGATAAAGCTTCTCTGAGGACAAGTACAGTTGAAACGTATAGAGAAACCTACAACAAAACACAGGAACATAAGTGAAGGGCATTAGCTCAACACTAGTTCGTAGATACCTGTACATTGAGTGGCAGTGGTATTACCATTTCCTGCTAAATGTATCCTTTCCACGTGCGTGAAATAGACTGTATGATTGGCCGCCTACATTAGTTACTGTGCCATGATTGGTCCTCTAACCTGTCAATGAAGCCGTTGTTGTTGCAGGAGTCCGGCCTGCTGACCCCCAGACAGACGATGTCATTGACGTTGATCTTCATGCTCGGATCAGGACATCGGTCAGACTCATAGAACAGAAGAGACCTCTCCACCGTGCACCAGTACTTCTGGAAATCTGGGGGCAAATAACAGCAAAAATATAGGCTGTTACTTTCTTCAGAGTCTTGCGTTGCCGTACTTCAGAATCTCCATCTTTCGGCTATTAAAGCGAACAAATGCAACGCAGCCGGGAAAATCGAGGTTCCTTTCTAAATAAAATAACGTTTAGAATTTTATGATGGGCTTGTGTTTTTAAATAGAATAGAAACTACAAGTAACCATGAGTAACTTCTAAATCACAAAGCTGTTTTACTGTAGAGACTCCTGCCATTAACAGTGAGTAGTGTATTTCCTAACAGAACAGTATTGGCCCAGTCAGTATTTGCTCCTATAAAGTACTTTGTTCTCTACAGTCCTTTGTACTGATGTTACTGAGGGGGCAGTATTCCTCTATTCAACCCGTGCCAAGTGGTGTGCTGTTAGCACCCATCAACACACACACACACACACACACCCCTACCTTCTCGGGTTTTCCTGGATAATGTTCCTTTGTTCATTGAGGCTGACTTGTAGAGGTAGCCGGAGTGTAGCACCGCCTGCATAATCTCATCATAGACACTGTGGTCTGAGAAAACAGCAGAGAAAAACATGAAGAAGATATTGACACATTTTGAGTCTAGCCATCACGTTGTGGTCTAGGCAAACAGGGCAAAACATTAAGTCAAACTTTATAATACCTTTCATGAATAAGCCATAATAAATCACATTTACAAGACAATACATACTTTAGAAATGTGATGATTCATTTCATTTAACTTATTCATTGAAATGCGGATGGATGTCCAGAAAGGTTTCTGTTTTTAAAAGACGTTTTTCCCTCCATT
This sequence comes from Salvelinus fontinalis, assembly GCF_029448725.1. Lineage (NCBI taxonomy): Eukaryota > Metazoa > Chordata > Actinopteri > Salmoniformes > Salmonidae > Salvelinus > Salvelinus fontinalis. The sequence goes on from NC_074670.1 coordinate 78,107,118, forward strand.
ATTCTAGTTGTGCTGTTTCAACCGAGAAAGCTTGAACTCGGTTAATCTTTAACTCCAGCAGCGCCACATGGGGAACATACAGAGGAATACCCAACTGTCTCGTCACAAAGGCTCGGCTAGCAAAATAGTTCTACGTTATATCATTTCACAGAATTCTTAAATTAAATTAAAAACACAGAAATATAAAATGTATGTATAGATTTCACAAACTGGACAGACAAATGCTCTGATGTTAACCATCCAAAAGGTTATCTGGGTTTCTTTATCAAACCATAAACCCTGCTGTAATTACTTTCCCAGTGTACGTTGCTGAGTACACTACATTATACTGCATGGTCGCATAATAGTCACATGATGCAGTAAAAAATGTCCAACAGGCAGATAAAGCCTGTCCCCTGCCTTACCCGAGGTGTCCTGTGAGCGGGAGTATTCCTGAGACAGATGCTTGTCATATCCATTAGAGGCAGCGAGGCGGGCTCGGACAGCCTCTGCCTCGGTGAAGATCTGGGTGACCGTCTTCAGCAGGTTCTGCTCGGTCACAGCAGTACACAGAACCTGCATGGTCGAGAGAGAAAGAGGGGGAAGCATTAGGCTGACGCACCACACACACAGTATGTACGCACCACTGAAAGCATCCACAGCCACGGGGACAGATATTCAGCCCAAATTCCAAAAAGTCCCCTCTCCATTCAACTGCCCCCCTAATGTGTACCCCCCTTTTACCTACTCCCTCTAATTGCTTTAGTTTCAAAAACACATTCCATGTCATTATTGTTGGGGTAAATGTCTAGATACTACCACTAATACCATCTAGTCTAAATGTGTATCCTTACAGAAAATAAAAAACACATGTTGAAAATCACATGATTTCACACGTAAAATTTCATGTGAAATCATATGATTTTCCACATGTGAAATCATGTTTTGTTTTTTGTTGTTGTTGTAAGGGTACACATTTTGACTAGAAGTGTTTTTTGGAAGGCTTCACATGTGATCACGTTTTCACGTGATCACGTTTCGTGTTATCACATTAAATTCACATGTGATCACGTGAAATTCATGTGTTTTTTCCGTAAGGGTAGGGTCCCTCCATGTGTTTTTACTGTGAGGCGCAGCAGCCAGCCAATGCCGTCAAGACAGATAGTAATTTAGTTTATCCTTCATAACAAACTAGGAATATTCTCCATTCGTGCACCTTGTACACTAATACTAAGGGTTTAATGATACGAATATAGCCTATACTTTTTATTATATTGAACCTTTATTTAACTACGCAAGTCAGTTTATTAATTAAGAACAAATTCTTATTTACAATGACGGCCTACCCCGGGCCAAACCCGGACGACGCTGGGCCAATTGTGTGAGGGGACTATGGGACTCCCAATCACGGCCAGTTGTGATACAGCCTGGATTCAAATCAGGGACTGTAGTGACGCCTCTTGCACTGAGATGCAGTGGCTTAGACCGCTGTGCCACTCGGGAGCCCACAACACATGTCCTTTGAATCCTCTTATAGCAGCTATACATTTTAAATCTATACAATTTGTCTTCCTGTACCTTGAGCAGCTCCTCCTGTGTGTTGAAGTTGGGGTGGGGGTGTCGGTAGCGCCCCTCACGGTACTTATGGATGATAAACTCCTTCCGCTGGTCTGGTGTGGCGTCACGGTCTAACTCGTCAGCTGGAGATAGCCTGGCAGCCCAGAACTCATTGGCTCGGTCATTCCCCAACATTATGAAGAGCTGACGAACACAAACACAGAAAAAAAAATCGGAAGTCATGAGGGCCTTAGTATATTCACAGTCTATCATCTGACTTTCAACTTAAAAAATGTACAAAATATATTTAAACTGTTCCAATATAATGGATTTGTTGGAGGTAAAAGTGGTGAGAACTACTTGATACACAACAAAACAAACTAATTTCAGTTTCTTGGAAAATATTTTGCCACTTGACTAAAATAAACATGAGCATTTCCCCCTGACTCTCTACCTCCCACTTCCCTGAAGAACCTTTCCCTTTCACCTGTACGATCTCGTTGCTCCACACGCTGGTGTCCAGTTTCAGGCTCTGTACTTTAGACACCATAGTCCCCAGACCTCTGTGTTGACCTGCAGGGGAAAAGGGACAAAAGACCTCCATAATCACTCTCCTGGCACTAGACAGTGGTATTGTGTTGGTAACAGGACACTCGGGCGCTGCCTCGCTAGAGAGAGAACCACAAGAGAGGGACATGATGTTTGTATTTGGAAACACTTCTAGGGCAACATAGCACTTCACCTGGCACAGGTGTGCTAGAACAACACAGGTGAGAATTAAACTGGTGTGGCTCATGACAATGGGCTGAAAGCATTGGCAGCTGTTGGCCAGGTGTCTTAGTTATCTCATCAGTCACACTCACCAGGCGGGACGCTAAGTCCCCCAAAGCAACACCCAACTAGGCCCTCAGGCATCAAAATGCAACCCCACTCTTTTAGGCAGGGAGGGGCAACAGAGCTAGGGAGGGGGAGCCCGCCCCACCTACACAGTAGTAGGGGAAACGCTGTCTCACCTGCACAGTTCTTACAGATGACAACACAGAGGTTTATGGAGGCCCAGTCAGGGTTGACTGCTTGGCAGTCAGCACAGAGCTTATTAAACCTGTTAGACCAAATCTTCTCAACCACCTCGTAGTCAGACAGGGTCTCTGCTATGGACTCCTGTACAGCCTCCATCCAGTCCCTCTTATCCCGCTCAGACTCCGCTGTGAAACTACAGGGACAATCACAAAATATTTTTTTCCCAGAAACAGCAGTGTAGGAAGTCCATGATGAACAGACTTTATTGTTGCTAAAACTAGAGAAATGTGTGTAAAAATGTGTGTAAATACGTACCTGAATGTTTTGTAAGGAGTGATGAGGTCAAAGCTTTTTCCTTTGCCGTCTCTGATTGTAGCTCCTCTGACCTCGATCAGCGTGATTCCTATCCCATTCCTAAAACACTGCTCAGTCTTGTACAGCCACACCTGCTCTGTGTTGATGGCCACGTAGACTTTTGACTTGGTCCCTTTGAGCTCCAGAGGACCACTCCTCTGACAGTGGCTGCCAGGACCGAAGCGAGGGCGCCCGAACACAAGCTGTTCCTTCACCCTCCCCTGTAGGGTACTGCACCACTGATGTCTCTGAACTGAGAGGGGACAGGTAGAAAGATAGTGTTACCACTAACTATTTTATAGTACAAAAGAAATACCAGGTATTTACTATGAAAGTATATGGTAAAATGGTAATAACACAAGAACAATAGGTGAATTTATTGTTTGTGTCGTATGGATTCAAACCAACTACCCTTTTGTACCAGTCAGTTACCAATTGTATCAGAAACTATCTTTTGATACCAAATCATTTCCTAATAGGTAAATACCAGAGGAATCGGGAGCCTAAAATAAAAGTCCTGAACAAGATGTTTCTACTAGGATTTTGACAGTAACTGATACAATGTTGTCTCACTGAGGTCAACCTTTGTCCAACACAGAGGTTGACACATGGTTTGTTTCTGCTTGTATGCCCCGAGGACTAGCTGTGTCCCGATCCGACACCATTCTCCTAAAATATGCACTTGCACACTTTAATTTAACAACACATATCCAACGCTTTGAAAATAACGATGGGGGAATTTGCAAGTACACACTTTGGGGAGAAGTGTAGAGAAGTGGGGACAACTGATGTCTGTAGTTGCTTGTGTGTGAGATTTGAATGAAGTACTTTTTCCTTTACCTTCGTTATCAGCCCGGAAGACAAATGTCCTGTGACTTGTCACTATCTCAAATTTATTGTCTTTGGCCATGCGGGCCATCTGTATCGCAGCCAGAGGAATCACTCCTTTGGGGTACGGGTCCTTGGAGAGAACAGTAAAGAGGCACATGATGAACAATCCTGGTTATCTCAATCAATATGTGGTACAGTCCGTCATTCAGGAAAAAAAGAGCCTACCTTTTCACTGCCGAAGTACATCAGATTTTTGCCATCAAACTTCACATATCGTTTCTGGAATACATAGTTCCTAGAATGCCAAATATAAAAATAATCAGATTCTCATATCACTGATTTAAAAAAAAGATAAAATAAATCTAACATTTCAAGAGCAAAGCAGAGCTGTTGACCCATAGGAACTGATTAGCATTTAACAAGAAACACCAAAATAGACTGGAGAAACAGTTGGAAGAAAGAGACAGAGCCTTCAGAAAGTATTCATACCCCTCAACTTATTCCACATTTTGTTGTGTTACAGCCAGCATTTCAAATGGATTAAATATTTGTAAAAAATGATCACCCATCTAAACACATAATGACAAAGTGAAAACATGTTTTAAGAAATACAGGACATTTACATAAGTATTTACACCCCTGATTCAATACTTTGCAGAAGCACCTTTAGCAGTTATTACAGCTTTGAGTTTTTCTGAGTAAGTCTAAGAGCTTTGCACACCTGGATTGTACAATATTTAACTTTGTTTTTTAAATCTTCAATCTCTGTCAAGTTGGTTGTTGATCATTGCTAGACAGCCATGTTCATGTCTTGCCATAGATTTTCAAGATGATTTAAGTCAAAACTGTAACTAGGCCACTCAGGAACATTCAGTATTTTGCCTGTGCTTAGCTCAATTACGTTTATTTGAATCCTAAAAAAAAAAACTCCCTAGTCCTTGCCGATGACAATTATACCCATAACATGATGCAGCCACCACCATGCTTGAAAATATGATGTGTTTTGTTGGATTTTCCCCAAACATAGCGCTTTGTATTCAGGACAAAAAGTGTATTTCTTTGCCACATTTTTACTTTAGAGGCTTATTGCAAAACAGGATGCATGTTTTGGAATAGTTTTATTCTGTACAGCAGTGGTTCTCAATTCTGGTCCTGGGGAGCCAAAGGGGTGCACATTTTAATTTTTGCTCTAGCACTACAAACATGATTCAAATGAAAGCCTCATGATGAGGTGATCATTTGAATCAGCTGTGTAGTGCTAGGGCAAAAACAGGACCGGGATTGAGAACCAGTGCAGTACAGGCTTCCTTCTTTTCACTCTGTCATTTAGGTTAGTATTGTGGAGTTAACTGAGGATGGATCAACAACATCGTAGTTTTCTCATATCACAGCCATTAAACTCTGTGACTGTTTTAATATCACCATTGGCCTCATGGTGAAATCACAGAGCGGTTTCCTTCCTCTCCGGCAACTGAATTAAGAAGGAAACCTGTATCTTTGTGGTGGCTAGGTGTATTGACTCTCCATCCAAAGTGTAATCAATAACTTCACCATGCTCAAAGGGATATTCAAAATTTGCTTTTACATTTTTACCCATCTACGAATAGGTGTCCTTCTTTGCGAGGCATTGAAAAACCTCCCTGGTTGTTGTTGAATGTGTGTTTGAAATTCACTGCTCGACTGAGGGACCTTACAGATAACTGTGTGAGGTAGAGAGATGATGTAGTCATTCAACAATCATGTTAAACACTGTTATGGTAAAGTCCATGCAATTTATTATGGGACTTGTTAAGCACATTTTTACTACTGAACTTATTTAGGCTTGACATTACAAAGGGGTTGAATACTTATTGACTCATTTCAGCTTTTCACTTTTAATTAACTAGTAAAAATGTATAAAAACATAATCCCACTTTGACATTATGAGGTATTGTGTGTAGGTCAGTGACGCAAAATCTCAATTTAATCCATTTTAAATTTAGGCTGAAACACAACAAAATGTGGAAAAAGTCAAGAGGTGTGAATCATTTCTGAAGGCTCTGTATATCAACTGTTTAGCATTTAGCAAGAAACACAGACTGGAGAAACGCAAACACAGACTGGAGAAACGCAAACACAGACTGGAGAAACGCAAACACAGACTGGAGAAACGCAAACACAGACTGGAGAAACACAAACACAGACTGGAGAAACACAAACTGGAGAAACACAAACACAGACTGGAGAAACACAGACTGGAGAAACACAGACTGGAGAAACACAGACTGGAGAAACACAAACACAGACTGGAGAAACACAAACACAAACTGGAGAAACACAAACTGGAGAAACACAAACACAGACTGGAGAAACACAAACACAGACTGGAGAAACACAAACACAGACTGGAGAAACACAAACACAGACTGGAGAAACACAAACACAGACTGGAGAAACACAAACACAGACTGGAGAAACACAAACACAGACTGGAGAAACACAAACACAGACTGGAGAAGCACAAACACAGACTGGAGAAACAAACTGGAGAAACACAAACACAGACTGGAGAAACACAAACACAAACTGGAGAAACACAAACACAGACTGGAGAAACACAAACACAAACTGGAGAAACACAGACTGGAGAAACACAAACACAGACTGGAGAAACACAAACACAAACTGGAGAAACACAGACTGGAGAAACACAAACACAAACTGGAGAAACACAGACTGGAGAAACACAAACACAAACTGGAGAAACACAGACTGGAGAAACAAACACAAACTGGAGAAACACAAACACAGACTGGAGAAACACAAACACAGACTGGAGAAACACAAACACAGACTGGAGAAACACAATGAGAAGAAGAAAGAAGGAAGAAGAGAGACACACCGGTTTGAGAGGACAGACACGAGGCAGAGACAGTTCCTCAGAAGGGAGGAGAAGACGGAGAGAGGAAAGGATGATAGGACCATCAGCCCAGGCCAGGACCCGGACCAGGACCCGGCATACCCTTGTGGTGATAGCTTATCCAGCCAGCCACAGATGATGGGAGCAGTCTGCTCAGAGAGAGATGTGTAGCTGGCGTAGGGAGATATCGTCTGGTCCTCATCCAGCTCCGAGGGGTACAGGTTGGGGGGTAAGGAGAGGCAGCGAGGGGGTGGTGCTGCCTCTCCTACTGTGCTGTAGCCCTGGGACTCACTGTGGAGGGCATGGGACAGACGTTGGGCCCAGGAGAGTTTGGGTGTCCTGCAGTGTAAAAACAGTCTCTGTAACTGATTGATGTATTTGTAATAACCTTGACTCCAGCCGCTTTAAGTTTCTCTAGTGTGAGAATACGGTGTCTGATAGCAGGTACCAACATTGGATTGAAAAGATGGAGAACACAGAATATTTTAAATCTACAGTAAACCATTTTTTCCTCTATGGCTGTAGTCAGAGTTGTGTGAGAAGATGTTAAATTGGAAAGTCTGTAGTATTATCCACTCCTCTAGACACAATAATCTTACCCATGATCCTCTCCGTGCTTCTCTTCCTCTGCTCTTGTCATTCCTGCCTTTCCTTCACTGTTGGTCCTTTCCGCCTTTGAGAACATGGATAACACATTCATCAATGTCAGGAGAGCCAAAGTGACCACAAACACTAAACACAATATAACTCTGATGGGTTCTTATAATCAGATAACAGACTCAGGTCCTGATGGGTTCTTGTAATCAGATAACAGACTCAGGTCCTGATGGGTTCTTGTAATCAGATAACAGACTCAGGTCCTGATGGGTTCTTGTAACCAGATAACAGACTCAGGTCCTGATGGGTTCTTGTAACCAGATAACAGACTCAGGTCCTGATGGGTTCTTGTAACCAGATAACAGACTCAGGTCCTGTTCCTAATGGCCCCTATTCGCTATATGGGCCCCTATTCTCTATATGGCCCCCTATTCTCTATATAGTGCACTACTTGGGCCCTTAGTGCCATTTCAGACACCATTTGATGGTTTTCCTGGAAAGCCTATGGGGCTCTGGTCAAACGTAGAGCACCGTATAGAGACTAGTGTGATCCTCAGAGTCCCAGTCTCACCTCAGAGTGGTGCAGTGGTCGTCTGGTCTGGAAGACTGTTTCACAGTAGGGACTGATCTCCTCCTCTGGGTTCTCCATGGGGACTGTGGTGGAGGAAGAAATTACATGGCATATTATAAGCCTTGTTATAATATATTATTTAAAAAAAGTTCATATATGATTATAACCAGTTATAAAGCATTTAGACTGTATGCTCAAGTGTAAGCGAAAAAGTGACGTTTTAGCAATGCAAAACTCTAATGATCTTGATTTTAAAAAACAGGTCAAGCGTCATTTATAGGCCTGAATGATACATAGATATAAGGTCTAACTAAAGCATCTGTAAGGTTACTTTCAGAAAGTGATGTGTAGACTTACCTCCGTGGGGCGATTCAGAAGAGTTGTTACTTAAAGTGCTGCAGACACACAAAACAAAACATTAGATACACAGAACAATACTCTCTTTCGATGTAGGCCTATATTTCTACTATATAGGTATATGATATTAAAGTCAGACGTTGACCTACCTAATTCTTTCAGGAGTGGTGTGGATCTCTGGCCGTGGTGGTGTTTGAGGAGCGTTGCAGGGAATCCGTCCTCTACTAGCTGCCGTGCCAGGTGAAGTGCCACAGTAGATCTCATTGGAGACCATCTCCATCGGGGAGCCGGGAGGGGAAGTGGTCAAAGAGAGGAATCCAGTGTTGTCATAGTTACAAGGGGATGAGGGAGGTGGGGTTGTCATACACTGGTCCTGGTTTTGTTCAGTCCTTCTACCAGACGATGGTGGTGTGGATGTAGGTCCACTAAACATGGCTGGAGGGGTTCCTCGGTTCAGCCGAGGGGGAACAGGGGGCAGGGGACCTCCAGAGTCTGAGGAGTTACTCAGCCTCCTCTCTCTCAGGCTTAGGCTGTGTCTCAGGGCAGGGGTAGGTGTAGGGGTAGGGGCAGGGTTAGGGTTATGGGTAGGTGTAGGCCCCACCACTGTGTCAGTGTTAAATTCTCCCGAAGCCAAACCTTCCAATATGGTGAAGCAGAGAGATTCCTGAGACGGTTTCCTGGTTAGGGTTAGAACCAGGGGATCTGGTGGTGTCGGTGATGCGGGACAGGAGAGAAACCGGGCGGGTTCCGTTTTGTGTCTGTAGAACACCGTTCTAGGTTTTGGAACCGGTTTTATGACAACATTCCCATTGTACTGCTGCTGTTGTTCTGACTCGGAGTTCATCAACATGGATGGAATGTTAGGAACAGAACTATTCCAGAACGCTTCAAACGGAATTGCCCCGGTTTCGCCCCCTTGGTCAGACCTCGGCCCTCCTGATTGGATGGGTGTGGAATTAATGTCAGACTCAGACTGACAACGGTCCAATAAGGGCTCTAATGGCTCCGATGTCGACTGATTCTGATTCGTAGCCCTCTGAATGTGCTGGACCAGCCTCAGTATTCTCTTCCTGTGTCCGGTGGCAGTTACACCCAGCTGGATAAGAGCTCCATTGTCTAGGTGGCTGAGGTCCCTGGCCAAAAGGAAGCCTGACTGGCGGAAGGTCTTCAGGTATCGCTCCAGGTGGATCGCAGCCAACAGGGTCTCAACGTCCATGTTTCCATCCATTGGTGCCATAACAGCGTACATACATGGGCTTGGAGGGGGCCTTCAGCTGCTGTGGGCAAGACGCCGTCCATCACGGACCTACACAGGGAGACTCCTCTCCATCTGAAATGAACAACTTGTTAAGAATTAGATAATACAATAATTGGTTCATGTTGAGTTAGTGTTCCAAGTGGTCAATTGTTCTGATAAAATAACAAATTCACAACATTCCCTTACTACAATTCAAATCAAATTTTATTCGTCATATGCACAGGATACAGTGTGTGTAAACGGGCACAGTGAAATGCTCCCAGGATACAGTGTGTGTAAACGGGCACAGTGAAATGCTCCCAGGATACAGTGTGTGTAAACGGGCACAGTGAAATGCTCCCAGGATACAGTGTGTGTAAACGGGCACAGTGAAATGCTCCCAGGATACAGTGTGTGTAAACGGGCACAGTGAAATGCTCCCAGGATACAGTGTGTGTAAACGGGCACAGTGAAATGCTCACAGGATACAGTGTGTGTAAACGGGCACAGTGAAATGCTCACAGGATACAGTGTGTGTAAACGGGCACAGTGAAATGCTCCCAGGATACAGTGTGTGTAAACGGGCACAGTGAAATGCTCCCAGGATACAGTGTGTGTAAACGGGCACAGTGAAATGCTCCCAGGATACAGTGTGTGTAAACGGGCACAGTGAAATGCTCCCAGGATACAGTGTGTGTAAACGGGCACAGTGAAATGCTCCCAGGATACAGTGTGTGTAAACGGGCACAGTGAAATGCTCCCAGGATACAGTGTGTGTAAACGGGCACAGTGAAATGCTCACAGGATACAGTGTGTGTAAACGGGCACAGTGAAATGCTCACAGGATACAGTGTGTGTAAACGGGCACAGTGAAATGCTCACAGGATACAGTGTGTGTAAACGGGCACAGTGAAATGCTCACAGGATACAGTGTGTGTAAACGGGCACAGTGAAATGCTCACAGGATACAGTGTGTGTAAACGGGCACAGTGAAATGCTCACAGAGTAACACTGTAAACATGTACTAAAACATGTTTATTACATCACAAAACACTATGTCATTATTTCAACTGAACTACTATTGATAGCATTTGTTAACTTCCAGTGGCATCACCACTGAAATGGACTGAAATGGCATCACCACTGAAATGGAAGACCACTGAAATGCCATCACCACTGAAATGCCATTATCACTGAAATGCCATCACCACTGAAATGGACTGAAATGGCATCACCACTGAAATGGACTGAAATGGCATCACCACTGAAATGGACTGAAATGGCATCACTACTGAAATGGACTGAAATGGCATCACCACTGAAATGGCATCACCACTGAAATGGACTAAAATGGCATCACCACTGAAATGGACTGAAATGGCATCACCACTGAAATGGCATCACCACTGAAATGGCATCACCACTGAAATGGCATCACCACTGAAATGGCATCACCACTGAAATGGCATCACCACTGAAATGGCATCACCACTGAAATGGCATCACCACTGAAATGGACTGAAATGGCATCACCACTGAAATGGCATCACCGTGACCTTTCCACAGCAGGTCACCAGCCATCTTCCAGCCAGCCACTTAAAATCACAGATGTGGAACAAAGACGGATGTCATTGAACACACAAAGACACGTGATTGTTCAGTTTAAGACGGGCCTGTAAAGTTAGCATGGCTGAGGAGAGAAAGCAGGCAGGGAAGGAAGTAGGAGGTTATGGCACCAGCTGACCAGGGAGAAGGAAGTAGGAGGTTATGGCACCAGCTGACCAGGAAGTAGGGGGTTATGGCACCAGCTGACCAGGAAGAAGGAAGTAGGGGGTTATGGCACCAGCAGACCAGGAAGAAGGAAGTAGGGGGTTATGGCACCAGCTGACCAGGAAGAAGGAAGTAGGGGGTTATGGCACCAGCTGACCAGGAAGAAGGAAGTAGGGGGTTATGGCACCAGCTAACCAGGAAGAAGGAAGTAGGGGGTTATGGCACCAGCTGACCAGGAAGAAGGAAGTAGGGGGTTATGGCACCAGCTGACCAGGAAGAAGGAAGTAGGGGGTTATGGCACCAGCTGACCAGGAAGAAGGAAGTAGGGGGTTATGGCACCAGCTGACCAGGGAGAAGGAAGTAGGGGGTTATGGCACCAGCTGACCAGGAAGAAGGAAGTAGGGGGTTATGGCACCAGCTGACCAGGAAGAAGGAAGTAGGGGGTTATGGCACCAGCTGACCAGGGAGAAGGAAGTAGGGGGTTATGGCACCAGCTGACCAGGAAGAAGGAAGTAGGGGGTTATGGCACCAGCTGACCAGGGAGAAGGAAGTAGGGGGTTATGGCACCAGCTGACCAGGAAGAAGGAAGTAGGGGGTTATGGCACCAGCTGACCAGGGAGAAGGAAGTAGGGGGTTATGGCACCAGCTGACCAGGAAGAAGGAAGTAGGGGGTTATGGCACCAGCTGACCAGGGAGAAGGAAGTAGGGGGTTATGGCACCAGCTGACCAGGAAGAAGGAAGTAGGGGTTATGACACCAGCTGACCAGGAAGAAGGAAGTAGGGGGTTATGGCACCAGCAGACCAGGAAGAAGGAAGTAGGGGGTTATGGCACCAGCTGACCAGGAAGAAGGAAGTAGGGGGTTATGGCACCAGCAGACCAGGGAGAAGGAAGTAGCATCTAAGAGATTAATAGACAGCACAGAGACGCATGAGAAAATTCCAATAAGGTAACGTGAAAACTGCAATTATTTGATGAATTCTGAAAATTCATTGAAGGCGTGTACCATGTAGTTGACGACAAGGCACCATTTGAAAGTGTATTGTTATTCAACATGTATGAAATAATCAAAATGATAAAAGTAATGGAGAAACAGCAGCAACAAACAGTGTCCAGGGATACCCCTCCCTAGCTGCAGGCTGTTGTACTGTACATCAGGTTTGGGCGCACAGCTCTTTGAAAGCCTTGGTAGAAACACTTCCTGAAAAAGCTTGGAATGCGTAAAGTTTTAATGGCTACTTTTCCCTGGCTGGTGTGTGTAAGTCCTGGGTTCAATTACCATTTGAAATCGTTCAAATACCTTGACCATTTGCTCTAGCCTGCCTGGAGTCCCATAATGGGTCGAGTTTGCAGTTATGGGACTGTTTTATTGGTTTATTAAACTAAACAAGCTCAAAATCGAGCACAGATAAAGTTATATTATTTCAAATAGTATTTGAACCCAAGTTTGGAGTGGGTGTCCATGTGGGTGACTCAGCTTGGGAACCTAGTCAGAACTAAAAGAGAATCTCAAGGCTGACTGGGGCAGTTTGCCAGCCTCGTGAGGGGGAGGTACACAGCACATAACACACGTTCCAATAGAGTTCAGGATAGAAAATAGTAATTTATGAGGCCTTGGACAGATTAAGACAGATTCTTATTAAATTAGTTATGGGCGCCAGATCAGAATGTAAAGACTTCCAACAGAGCTACAGATGGCTGTAGGAACTATCTTTGAACTAAAGTGTGGTTTGTGCAGAGGGAGGAGGACGCCATTGGGTCTTGTGTAGAGAGAGGGGGACGCCATTGGCCTTGTGTAGAAGGAGGGGGACGTCATTGAACATATTGTACGCACACAATAATTTGCACACTTCATTGCTCATCTTGCCACATCTCTTCCTCTGTTATAACTTGCATTCAGCAACCTAAGCAGAAGTTGTGGTCTGGGTGTTACGTTGGTCTGTCACACTTCCTTTTTCCTGGTAGTTTAAATGTGGGAAAGGAGTTCATCTGCATCCTTGTACTCTGGTCAAATTGTTAGATACGCCGAGGTTAATAATGCTGTCAGGTTGCTAAATCAGTTCCATAACAGCCGCCATGTTGCGGTTACATCGCAGCCAGGTATTCATCACCTTTTGCAGTGAGAAGTGGGATGGGAGGGACAATATCCTCTCACCCATTTCCATCCCTCTCTCTCTCCGACTCCTGCTCTCAGCACCAGACCTGGGTTCAAATACCATTTACAATCTTTCAAATACATAATATGTACTTGATTGAGATTGCCTAGCTAAAAATGGACAAATAGAACAGTCCCAAAACTGTAAACTCTGTCCATCTAGTTCTCGAATGAAAGCTAGAGAAAATGCTCAAAGTATTTATTTAATTGATTTCAAATAGTATTTGAAACTAGGTCTGCTCTCAGCACAGAACCGAAGCCCTGTGTTTTCTCTGTGTGTATCAGTGGGCTGGAGGCAAAGGTTAACCTACAGAGTGGAGAGAGAGGAAGAGAAGGATGTGACACATAGACCTCTTTCAGGATCTTGCCTCCCATTCCCCTGCTGCCTGCTCCCATTCCCCTGCTGCCTGCTCCCATTCCCCTGCTGCCTGCTCCCATTCCCCTGCTGCCTGCTCCCATTCCCCTGCTGCCTGCTCCCATTCCCCTGCTGCCTGCTCCCATTCCCCTGCTGCCTGCCCCCATTCCCCTGCTGCCTGCCCCCATTCCCCTGCTGCCTGTCCCCATTCCCCTGCTGCCTGCCCCCAATCCCCTGCTCCCATTCCCCTGCTGCCTGCTCCCTTACTACAGGCTGAGGACTAGTTCTCCTTCCTTATTGTTCAATGGTGAGAGACCACCCTTTTCACACTATTGTGCCGACCCGGCTCAACTCAAACCTGACTGGATGCATAACAAGGCCAGCCCAGTACAGTTCGGCTCAGCACGGCATGCCTCAGTAATGTGTAAATGATACGAGTATGGCTGGCATCGGACTGTACTCTACATGGTAAAACAGTAGTGTGTAGTTCCAGTAGTTAGCTACACCGCTACATGGTTAAACAGTAGTGTGTAGTTCCAGTAGTTAGCTACACCACTACATGGTAAAACAGTAGTGTGTAGTTCCAGTAGTTAGCTACACCGCTACATGGTTAAACAGTAGTGTGTAGTTCCAGTAGTTAGCTACACCGCTACATGATAAAACAGTAATGAACTACTGAAAACACTACCTAGATTAGAATTTAGTTCAACTACCACCAAGCTACTGCTAAATATAGTTAAACGTCCACCAAGCTACTGCTAAATATAGTTAAACGTCCACCAAGCTACTGCTAAATATAGATAACCTATTAGTTGAACTACATGTGGTTCACTACTCCCCAACACTGCTTCCAAGACCCCTCCATGCAAGGCCAAAGGGGTGATGGCTGGGGGAGGATTGTAGATGAAGCAACTCAGCAGTAAATGGACATTCTCACACTGGCCGCCTTCAGCAGGAGAGAAGGTGAGAGCAGCTGATCACTGAGATTAACAGAGGAGGAGGAGAGATCTGAAGGGAACACTGAGATTATGAAGAGGAACAGGGAGTTTTGTTAAAATCACTAGATACAGTATCTTTAATAGTCAACTCCTGACAAGACATGGGGAGTTTTTTTTTTTTACAGTGACTAGTCAGTTTTAAATAACCTGAATGTAGTTCCTGTTTCGCCTGCAACAAACAAACAAAATCAGGCCTTTCCCATTCAATAGTCTTCATCTCTCTCCTCTTCTCCCCTGCCCATAGTAATTTATCTGGGCTAGAGATCTGGGCTCGGTCAGAACTACATAAAACACAGGATACAGCTGTCCCTCATACACTGGAGGAAAACAGAGACGCCCCACTCTCCTCTAGTGGTAGGATGACAGTAAACTGAAGTGTTGTAGGCTAGGAGAGGTGGTAGGATGATGGTAATCTGTGACAGCAGCGGAATTATTTTCAGTTCCCATAACACCAGTAGGTCAGGCTACTGTACTGAAAGAGGGGTGGGAAGGGAGGAACAAAATGGCCTCCCCTGATTTCAAATGATCTTTATCAAAAAATGATGTCATACAAAATTAAAATGATCATTGTTTTTATTTGGGGGGGGGGGGGGGTGAACCATCTCACAGAGTGTGACTTTAAAATATATTTCAAACTTTCAGTGCATTTATGCAATGAATCAGCTTTTCATTTTTACACCCAGTGACAGACAGTTTGTATCATTCACACAAATCTAAACTGTCCTTCCCTTTTTCATTGTTACAGACCTCATAACGTCTCACACAAGACAACATGCAGCTACAAAACCGTCTTAGTGAGACCTTCGGTCTGCAAGAAGAGGTCATGACAGTAACCCCTTCCCTATTTACAGTAGTGGTCATGTGGTTACATTTAGCCAACTAAAATTCTATTTCAAGTTGTCCTGTTCAGGACTTTGTTTACAGTACAGAGTCAAATCGTTTCTCAGAGCTTGTTGGAGTCTCTCTGTCTGACATTAGCTCGTACAAAATGTAAATTGCTTTGCATAAAAGCATCTGAACAAATGAATATCTTGACAGACTTACTGGATTAATTTGTTCTTAAATTGCAACTAAGCCATGTTAACAGATAGGCACCTTGAGTTCTGACCACAAATCCAGTCCCTGGCAACACTTACATTACAGAGAGATTGGCGGGACTATTTTTCTTATAGACTTCAATTCATTATGTTACCACTAAGTAATGCTTTGCAAAATCAAGCATGTCTCATTGCAGTGTGGGTTGATAGGCAAAATAACAGTGGCTGAGACGGCAAAATAACAGTGGCTGAGAAGGCAAAATAACAGTGGCTGAGAATGCAAAATAACAGTGACTGGGAAGGCAAAATAACAGTGACTGGGAAGGCAAAATAACAGTGACTGGGAAGGCAAAATAACAGTGACTGGGAAGGCAAAATAACAGTGACTGGGAAGGCAAAATAACAGTGACTGGGAAGGCAAAATAACAGTGACTGGGAAGGCAAAATAACAGTGACTGGGAAGGCTGTAACTGATTCACCGGTATATTCTAGTGGTCTGAATGTAAACAACAACAACCGTACTGTCACCCTTAACAGTCTGACGTTAGTCAAACATGATGACATCACCCTAGGTAAACAGGAAGTTACATGGAAAGGGACTCAACAACATTGTGAAAGAAAAGATACAATATGCCTCAGGGGTTCAAACCTCAGGGGTTCAAACTTTTTTTGGCCCACAACCCCATTTTGATATCTGAAAATTCTCACGACCCCAACCATGTGAAAGAAATTTACTTTTATATACACTGCTCAAAAAAATAAAGGGAACACTTAAACAACACAATGTAACTCCAAGTCAATCACACTTCTGTGAAATCAAACTGTCGAATTAGGAAGCAACACTGATTGACAATAAATTTCACATGCTGTTGTGCAAATGGAATAGACAAAAGGTGGAAATTATAGGCAATTAGCAAGACAACCCCAAAAAAGGAGTGATTCTGCAGGTGGTGACCACAGACCACTTTTCAGTTCCTATGCTTCCTGGCTGATGTTTTGGTCACTTGTGAATGCTGGCGGTGCTTTCACTCTAGTGGTAGCATGAGACAGAGTCTACAACCCACACAAGTGGCTCAGGTAGTGCAGTTCATCCAGGATGGCACATCAATGCGAGCTGTGGCAAAAAGGTTTGTTGTGTCTGTCAGCGTAGTATCGAGAGCATGGAGGCGCTACCAGGAGACAGGCCAGTACATCAGGAGACGTGGAGGAGGCCGTAGGAGGGCAACAACCCAGCAGCAGGACCGCTACCTCCGCCTTTGTGCAAGGAGGTGCACTGCCAGAGCCCTGCAAAATGACCTCCAGCAGGCCACAAATGTGCATGTGTCAGCATATGGTCTCACAGTTGCTCTCGGTGTATCCGCCGGGTGTATCCGCCGCAGTGGGTGTATCCGCCGCAGTGGGTGTATCCGCCGGGTGTATCCGCCGCAGTGGGTGTATCCGCCGCAGTGGGTGTATCCGCCGCAGTGGGTGTATCCACCACTGTGAGTGTATCCGCCGGGTGTATCCGCCGCAGTGGGTGTATCCGCCGCAGTGGGTGTATCCGCCGGGTGTATCCGCCGGGTGTATCCGCCGCAGTGGGTGTATCCGCCGCAGTGGGTGTATCCGCCGCAGTGGGTGTATCCGCCGCAGTGGGTGTATCCGCCGCAGTGGGTGTATCCACCGCAGTGGGTGTATCCACCACTGTGAGTGTATCCACTACAGTGAGTGTATCCACTACAGTGAGTGTATCCACTACAGTGAGTGTATCCACTACAGTGAGTGTATCCACTACAGTGAGTGTATCCACTACAGTGGGTGTATCCATTACAGTGGGTGTATCCATTACAGTGGGTGTATCCATTACAGTGGGTGTATCCATTACAGTGGGTGTATCCACTACAGTGGGTGTATCCACTACAGTGGGTGTATATGGCAGATGGAGACATATTCATAACTAGAGTGCAGAGTCCTGCCCTCCAACCCGCCCTAGATGGAGCCCCATCTGTGCAAAAGCCCACCATTCGATCCCATATGGAATCTGTTTTTCATCAGTACGGCCACGCAGCCCACTGAACATCCCCTGTGCCGTTTCATGCTCGTGAATCGTGAGACAGAACAATACGTCCTCGTGAATAGAACCCCCAGACATGTATAGCGAACAGAAGTCAATGCATGAGCATCTTGGCCCTCACAGCTACCGTCCATTTGGAGAGCATGAACTGGGGAGTTGAGTGGTTCAGTCAGTTTCCTCTTGGTTGATAGCAATAACATCAATTCTTTGTTGAACAGTGATATCTAAAAACAAAGGTATTGATGTGAGTTTCTGTGCCTCTGCCTCCCCACACATTGTTTTCACCATGTCAATTGCAGCCGCCCGGTAATGTCAAAGTCTCTGCAACATTGTGTGGTTTCATAACGAAGCGGGCCTAGTCATTCACCGTGGGAATGATTCAAGTATGGCCTTTTCCCATGATCTTAAGGGCGCTCTCTGGTTTAAATTTATCTTTTAGATTGGGAAATGTTTTATTTAGATTTAAGGGTAACCACATTATAATGACTGCGATATAGACAATATTATAATGTAGTATACAGTGCATTGAGAAAGTATTCAGACCCCTTTTCCACATTTTGTTACATTACAGCCTTATTCTACAATGGATTAAATATATTTAAAAAAAAAGATTTACATAATTATTCAGACCCTTTGCTATGAGACTCGAAATTTAGCTCAGGTGCATCCTGTTTCCATTGATTATCCTTGAGATGTTTCTACAACTTGATTGGAGTCCACCTGTGGTAAATTCAATTGATTGGACATGATTTCGAAAGGCACACACATGTTTATATAAGGTCCCACAGTGGATGTTTTTTTCTCTGACATGCACTAAGCCATGAGGTCGAAGGAATTGTCGGTAGAGCTCCGAGACTCTCAGACCCTGAGAAACCAGATTCTCCGATCTGATGAAACCAAGATTGAACTTTTTGGCATGAATGCCAAGTATCACGTCTGGAGGAAATCTGGCACCATCCCTATGGTGAAGCATGGTGGTGGCAGCATCATGCTGTGGGGATGTTTTTCAGCAGCAGGGACTGGGAGACTAGTCAGGATCGAGGGAAAGATGAACAGAGCAAAGTACAGAGAGATCCTTGATGATAGCCTGCTCCAGAGCACTCAAGACCTCAGACTGGGGTGAAGGTTCAACTTCCAACAGGGCAACGACCCTAAGTGCACAGCCAAGACAATGCAGGAATGGCTTCGGGACAAGTCCTGAATGTCCTTGAGTGGCCCAACCAGAGCCCCAACTTGAACCCGATCGAATATCTCTGGAGAGACCTGAAAATAGTTGTGCAGCGACGCTTCCCATCCAACCTGTAAGAGCTTGACAGGATCTACAGAGAATAATGTGAGAAACTCCCTAAATACAGTGGTGTAAAGTACCTAAGTAAAAATACTTTAAAGTACTACTTAAGTTGTTTTTTTGGGTCTGTACTATTTATATTTTTGACAACTTTTACTTTACTACATTCCTAAAGAAAATAAATGTACTTTTTACTCCATACATTTTCCCTGACACCCAAAAGTACTCGTTAAATGTTGAGTGTTTAGCAGGACAGGAAAATGGTCCTACTCACATACTTATCAACAGAACACATGGTCATCCCTACTGCCTCTGTTTAGTGAGTCTGCCAGATCACAAACTGCATCATTTGTAAATGATGTTTGAGTGCTGGAGTGTACCCCTGGCTATCTGTACATTTTAAATAGAAAGAAAATAGTGCCTTCTGCTTTGCTTAATATAAGGAATTTGAAATGATTTATACTTTTCTTTTTGGTACTTAACTATATTTGACCAATTCCATTTACTTTTGATACTTAAGTATATTTAGAACCAAATACTTTTACTCAAGTAAAAGTCACCCAAATACTACATGAGTCATTTTCTGTTAAGGTATCTGTACTTTAACTCAAGCATGACAATTGGGTACTTTTTCCACCACTGTCCAAATACAGGTGTGGCAAACGTGTAGCATCATACCCAAGAAGACTCGAGGCTGTAATTGCTGCCGAAGGTGCTTCAACAAAGTACTGAGTAAAGAGTCTGAATACTTATGTAAATGTTATATCATTTATAAAAATAAAATAATTCATATACACATTTGCAAAAACGTCTAAACCTGGTTTGGCTTTGTCATTGTGGGTTATTATGTGTAGATTGGGGGTGGGGGGGGAATTATTTAATCCAATTTTAGAATAAGGCTGTAACGTAACAAAATGTGGAAAAAGTCAAGGGGTCTGAATACTTTCCGTATGCACTGTATATATATATACAGTACCAGTCAAAAGTTTGGACACACCAACTCACTCGTCTTAATGTGGAATTTCTTTCATTCTTAATGTGTTTGAGCCAATCAGTTGTGTTGTGACAAGGTAGGGTTGATAGCCCTATTTGGTAAAATACCATCTGTATAAGTCCATATTATGGCAAGAACAGCTCAAATAAGCAAAGAGAAACAACAGTCCAACATTACTTTTAAGATCTGAACGTCAGTCAATCCAGAACATTTCAAAAACTTTTAAAGTTTCTTCAAGTGCAGTCGCAAAAATCATCAAGCACTATGATGAAACTGGCTCTCATGAGGACCGCCACAGGAAAGGAAGACCCAGAGTTACCTCTGCTGCAGAGGATAAGTTCATTAGAATTACCAGCCTCAGAAATGTGCAATTATCTCCACCTCAGATTTCAGCCCAGATAAATACTACAGAGTTTAAGTAACAGACACATCAACATCAACTGTTCAGAGGAGACTGCGTGCATCAGGCCTTCATGGTTGAATTTCTGCAAAGAAACCACTACTAAAGGACACCAATAAGAAGAGACTTGCTTGGGCCAAGAAACACGAGCAATGGACATTAGACTGGTGGAAATATGTCCTTCTGGCTGATGAGTCCAAAATTGACATTGAGTTACAACCGCCGTGTCTTTGTGAGACGCAAGAGTAGGTGAACGGATGATCTCCGCATGTGTGGTTCCCACCGTGAAGCATGGAGGAGGAGGTGTGATGGTGTGGGGGTGCTTTGCTGGTGACACTGTCTGGGATTTATTTAGGATTCAAGGCACACTTAGACAGTATAGCTACTACAGCATTCTGCAGCAATACGCCATCCCATCTGGTTTGCACTTAGTGGGACTATCATTTGTTTTTCAACAGGACAATGACCCAACACACACCTCCAGGCTGTGTAAGGGCTATTTGACCAAGAAGGAGAGTGATGGAGTGCTGCATCAGATGACCTGGCCACCACAATCACCCAACCTCAACCCAATTGAAATGGTTTGGGATGAGTTGGATTGCAGAGTGAAGGAAACGCAGCCAACAAGTGCTCAGCATATGTGGAAACTCCTTCAAGACTGTTGGAAAAGCATTCCACATGAAGCTTGTTGAGAGAATGCCAAGAGTGTGCAAATCTGCCATCATGGCAAAGGGCGGCTACTTTGAAGAATCTCAAATATAAAATGTATTTTGATTTATTTAACACTTTTTTTGTTTACTACATGATTCCATATGTGTTATTTCATATGTGTTATTCCATAGTTTTGATGTCTTCACTATTATTTTATAGAAAATAGTCAAAATAAAGAAAAAACCTTGAATGAGTAGGTGTGTCCAAACCTTTGACTGGTACTGTAAGTATACAGATTTCTTCTTTCAGCATTTGGGAAATTCTCCTGCATCCCCATTTTCATATCATACTCCTAGTTTGGGAACCGCTGCTCTAAATTCATCTGGAAATAACCCATTCAAACATGATCTTCCAGATACGTAATGTCCCCAACTCCAACTCTCCACTCGTAAATCAAGTCAAACAATTAGCGGAAGCGGACAAGAGGTAAAGTCAAAAGTTATTTTCCAAACGGAGGAGGATGGTGGGAGGACCCAAGCAGGCCTCTGGGTTACATACAGGATGCTGGCTGGCTGGTTGGGGGTAGGCTGTAGATAAATAACAGTGAAGCACTATTGGGAGACACAATATGTCATTGTTCAGCGCTAGGCTAGCTATGGCCTCCACGCTGCCTGGATGACAGTGCAGGCCTGTGTACTAACTAGCTAACAAGCTCAGTCACATTTTAGTCTCTCTCTCGCTCTCTCTCATGAAGACATCTGACTGAGACAGTGTTTAAAGTCCAGCACACGCTGTCCCTCTTCCTTGGGAAAAACATTAGGACAGTGTGCAAGGAGCTTCTTCTGTACACACATGGTTAGATCGACCACTTAGAGCAGAAAAAAAAAAACACAGACAAACTCCCAGAAAGTCATTACAGCGCAACATAAATCAGGAGTTCATCTGTGTCCTCCCTGTCGCTCTACAAAGGAGGAGAGACGGCAGTACAAGACATAAATCTGTACACCTAGATGACAGGCCTAAGTATCTCTTTCTGACGCATAAAGCAATCTACATTACTTACTGTACACTATTGTTATTTTACTGCTGCTCTTTATTATTTGTTAGTTTTATCTCTTACTTTTTTTTAAAGGTATTTTCTTAAAACTGCATTGTTGGTTAAGGGCTTGTAAGTAAGCATTTCCCTAAGGTGTACACCTGTTGTATTCGGCGCATGTGACAAATACAATTTGATTTGACTACAGTTAGTATCAGTCACATGACAATCAGTCCAATGCTGTCAAATCCACCCCTTCTCTCCCTCAAAATCACATTTTATTAGTCCCATACACATGGTTAGGCAGATGTTATTGTTGAGTGTAGCGAAATGCTTGTGAGTGTAGCAAAATGCTTGTAAAAATGATTTTCTGGGCTAACAATGTAAGAGACAATACATTAAAAAACAAAAATACTGCAAAGTTTCCTGTAGTCATTAGAATGTGCCCCCTTTAATGTATATTTGCATGGCGGCTCTGGAGGGCAATTCCAAGGTAACGGAATTTTGCTTTGGCTCAGATTCTTCACTTTAAAAAGACCACGTTTTCCAAAAAATGTTTAAATATCTGCCCCCGAATTAAGACTCAAAAGATAGCTGACACCCCATTCTTTATGCAGACATGACACCTTGAGTTTGAAAATAAATATATGGGTTGTTGAACTAGAAAATGCTTAATTATGAATAACGAATATACATTCTTTCCATGGTGATATATCCTGAATAAGTACACAAAACTAGAAATATGCAATTTTTTATTTATTTCACCTTTATTTAACCAGGTAGGCTAGTTGAGAACAAGTTCTCATTTACAACTGCGACCTGGTGAAGATAAAGCAAAGCAGTGCGACAAACAACAACACAGAGTTACACATGGGATAAACAAGTGTACAGTCAATAACAATAGAAAAAAGAAAGTCTATATACAGGTTGTGCAAAGGGCGTGAGGAGGTAAGGCAATAAATAGGCCATAGTAGCTAAGTAATTACAATTTAGCAAATTAACACTGGAGTGATAAATGTGCAGATGATGATGTGCAAGTACAAATACTGGTGTGCAAAAGAGAAGAAAAGTAAATAAAAACAATATGGGGATAAGGTAGGTAGATTGGATGGGCTATGTACAGCTGCAGCGATCGGTTAGCTGATGTTTAAAGTTAGTGAGGGATATATAAGTCTCCAGCTTCAGCGATTATTGAAATTCGTTCCAGTTATTGGCAGCAGAGAACTGGAAGGAAAAGCCGCAAAAGGAGGTGTTGGCTTTGGGACCAGTGAAATATACCTGCTGGAGCGCGTGCTACGGGTGGGTGTTGTTATCGTGACCAGTGAGCTGAGATAAGGCAGCGCTTTACCTAGCAAAAACTTATAGATGACCTGGAGCCAGTGGGTCTGGCGACGAATATGTAGCAAGGGCCAGCCGACGAGAGAATACAGGTTGCAGTGGTGGGTGGTATATGGGGCTTTGGTGACAAAACGGATGACACTGTGATAGCAAACTGGATGCAGTCTGAGTAGTGTTGGAGGCTATTTTGTAAATGACGTCACCAAAGTCGAGGATCGGTATGATAGTCAGTTTTACGAGGGTATGTTTGGTGGCGTGAGTGAAGAAGGCTTTGTTGCGAAATAGGAAGCCGATTCTAGATTTAATTTTGGATTGGAGATGTGTAATATGAGTCTGGAAGGAGAGTTTATAGTCTAGCCAGAAACCTAGGTATTTGTAGTTGTCCACATATTCTAAGTCAGAACCGTCCAGAGTAGTGATGCTAGTCGGGCGGGCGGGTGCGGGCAGCGAACGTTTGAAAAGCATGCATTTAGTTTTACTAGCGTTTAAGAGAAGTTGGAGGCCACGGAAGGAGTGTTGTATGTCATTGAAGCTCGTTTGGAGGTTTGTTAACAGTGTCCAAAGAAGGGTCAGATGTATACAGAATGGTGTCGTCTGCGTAGAGGTGGATCAGGGAATCACCAGCAGCAAGAGCGACATCGTCGGCCCGAGAATTGAGTCGCCCCCGAGAATTGAACCCTGCGGTACCCCCATAGAGACTGCCGGACAACAGGTCCGGACAACAGGCCCTCCAATTTAACACACTGAACTCAATCTGAGAAGTAGTTGGTGAACCAGGCGAGGCAGTTATTTGAGAAACCAAGGCTGTTGAGTCTGCTGATAAGAATACGGTGATTGACAGAGTCAAAAGCCTTGGCCAGGTCGATGAATGGCGGTTATATCGTTTAGTACCTTGAGCGTGGCTGAGGTGCACCAGTGACCAGCTCGGAAACCGGATTGCACGGCGGAGAAGGTACGGTGGGATTCGAAATGGTCAGTGATCTGTTTGTTAACTTGTCTTTCGAAGACCTTAGAAAGGCAGGTTAGGATAGATATAGGTCTGTAGGAGTTTTAGTCTAGAGTGTCTCCACCTTTGAAGACGGGGATGACTGCGGCAGCTATCCAATCTTCAGGGATCTCGGACGATACGAAAGAGGGGTTGAACAGACTGTTAATAGGGGTTGCAACAATGGTGGCAGATAATTTTAGAAAGAGAGGGTCCAGACTGTCTAGTCCAGCTGATTTGTACGGGTCCAG
This sequence comes from Salvelinus fontinalis, assembly GCF_029448725.1. NCBI lineage: Eukaryota > Metazoa > Chordata > Actinopteri > Salmoniformes > Salmonidae > Salvelinus > Salvelinus fontinalis. The sequence continues at coordinate 78,131,826 of NC_074670.1, forward strand.
GTTTTGCAGCTCTTTCAGAACATCTGCTATCAGGTGAAGGAGAATCTGGGGAGGCTTGGGCAAGTAGCTGCGGGGGGTGCGGAGCTGTTGGCCGGGGTTGGGGTAGCCAGGAGGAAAGCATGGCCAGCCGTAGAGAAATGCTTACTGAAATTCTCGATTATCATGGATTTATCGGTGGTGAGAGTGTTACCTAGCCTCAGTGCAATGGGCAGCTGGGAGGAGGTGCTCTTATTCTCCATTGACTAAACAATGTCCGATTTTTTTTTTTTTTAAGCAAAATTAGAAAATATCTTTAAGATGTTTTATTTGGTAACGGAATTACAAATCAATGATTCTTATAAAACTTACAGAAGGCAAAGAATTAACCCAAAACTAAAATACAAAGTGTTGATATTAGTTGACAGGGTTCTTTATGTCAACATTAGGGTTTTTATGTACAGTACCAGTCAAAAGTTTGGACACACCTACTCATTCCAGGGTTTCTCTTTACTTTACCTATTTTCTACATTGTAAAATAATAGTGAAGACATCAAAACTATGAAATGACACATATGGATTCATGTAGTAACGAAGAAAAAAAAGTGTCAAACAATTCTAAATATATTTCATTTTTGATATTCTTCAAAGTAGTCACGCTTTGACTTAATGACAGATTTGCACACTCTTGGCATTCTCTCAACCAGCTTCATGAGGTAGTCACCAGGAACACATTAAGGAAAGCAGGACAGAAAATCAAAGTGGATGTAATGTTAACTCTGGAGGTTTGAAGTCGTCTTTGTTGACTAGTTAATGTAATTGGAAATAGTTCTGTATTGATCCGTAGCGTGAATTACTTCTACTTAATTGAACCTTTATTTAACTAGGAAGCCAGTTAAGAACCAATTCTTATTTACAATGACAGCCTACCAAAAGGCAAAAAGCCTCTTGTGGGGTCTGGGATAAAAATAAAAGACAAAACCCACATCACGACAAGAGACAACACAGCACTACATAAAGAGAGACCTAAGACAACAACATAGCATGGCAGCAACACATGACAACACAGCACTACATAAAGAGAGACCTAAGACAACAACATAGCAAGGCAGCAACACACGACAAGACAGCAAGGCAGCAACACATGACAAGACAGCATGGTAGCAACACAGCATGGTAGCAACACAACATGACAACACAGCATGGTAGCAACACAACATGACAACACAGCATGGTAGCAACACAACATGACAACAACATGGTAGCAACACAACATGACAACACAGCATGGTAGCAACACAACATGACAACACAGCATGGTAGCAACACAACATGACAACAACATGGTAGCAACACAACATGACAACAACATGGTACAAACATTATTGGGCATGGACAATAGCACAAAGGGCAAGAAGATAGAGACAACAATACATCACGCAAAGCAAAATTACATGTGAAACGCTGTTACAAATCTATACTACACTACGTCACATATAAAACCTAAAACAGGGTCATGATGATGATGGCTGTAGTGTCCATCTATAGACAGAGAGAGAGGCCTCTGGAGGTCAATGATTCTGGTCAGTGTAACGTTGTCCATCACACTGAATATCTAATGACCAAAGACTGACCCAAGCAGCTCTGAGACACTCATACAGGAGGAATATAGAGGAACTATCATCTGGGCCTTACTACGAGTGGCACTGACACTGAACAACATAACATTCAGACATTCTAAATTAATAATCTCACTCAACACAATTCCAGAAAACAGAGCTGAAATTGGTTAGCATCTTAAATGAGAAATGCCAGTGATTATTTTAAAGTGGTTATGTCTCTCTGTCCTCTGCACTGTCTAACAAATAACTTACTGATTCAATCAGGTTTCAGCTGTGAAACTATACAACAGACAGATTCCAAGACTCCCAAAACCCACTCAAGATGAAGAGGGTCTGATGTGCCCCTGGCAAATCTACAATGGGGTGGGTCTGTAAACCCATAGCCTACAGCAAAACAGACAGGTGATAGTATAATGGGTGAAATGTTACAATAGGCTCACCATGTGGCGTCATAAAATTGGCTACTCTTAAACATGGTAATATATATATTTTTTTTTAATTGTCAAATGAATCATTACACAGAATCCATTTAATTATTCTGCGGTAGGCCTACACAACTCTACAAGTAACATATGACGATAATATTGATAAATAATACTGATAATTTAAATCATTATTAGTCCTATAGCAAAATAACAACGTATTGAAAAAGAGCGCTCTCTCACAATCTCATGCTGCGACATGTCGCTCACACACAGTGCGAACTCCGACACGCTATTAGTCTAATAATATGATAATCATGCATTACCATTTGCTGTGTTCCGATGTGCGTGGTTGTTATCCCAATGGAACGTCTACATTCTTGAAACGCTCGGTTTTTTGGTTGAGCAGAAGAGGAAGAACTAAATCTGTCGGCAACTTTTTTGCAATGGTCAGGTTACTCCGCAAAGTATCAAGGATATCGTACTTAAAGGGGAGGGCGGCGGAGGAGTTTAGCCGACATTTTTCCTGTTCAACAAACTCATTATCCCACAACTTAAAAAGACATCATGGTAATTCATAAACAGAAATTATATATTTTGACTGCACTACTTTGCCTTTGCAAGAAAATAAGAAAAAAAAATATATACATTTCATTTTTTTGTTTCACTTTCATAATAGGCATATTGCTAAAGAACTGGCAGCTTGCAATCAGATAATGTAATTATACTGCGTTGGGGCCCCATGCTCTTATTTTAAAAACATTCCCTATTGCCTGCAAAATAACAAAAAAGACTACACAGTATGTGTAATATGTAGCCTACAGTTTAGGGTTAGGTTAGTTTAGGATTAGGTTCGTTTGTTAGGTTAGGTTAGTTTAGGATAGGTTAGTTTAGGATTAGGTTAGTTTAGGTTAGCTGCATGGTAGGAAAAGTAATGTGTTGTGGGCTTCAATAGGCCTGCTGATACAATAGACAACCTGATGAGAGATCAGAATTTTAAATATCTACAAAAAATGTGGATGTTAAGGTGTAACTAAGGTGTGGTCCTGGATTTTCCTGAGCGCCCTCACCCTTCCTGACACACACACACACACACATGTATATTACGTTAAATAGTTAAATAAAGGTTACATTAAAATGTTCAAGTTCCAGGGACATCATGAATCACACACATTGTTATTCAAAAATCAACGGCAGCTCAGATTATGGAAAATAAATGGATGCACACAATACAATAACATCACACACTTTAATTCTCAAAGATCACTCAAAATGGAAGACGTTTTATGCTAACAAAGCAAGGAATTGTGAGTTCTAAAAGCAACGAGAAGCTTTTGTGCCGTGAGAAATCTAGACACTAGTGGCGTTTCCTTTCCCTCAAAAAACAATCTGACTGATGCGGACAGGAATTGTGACAGGAAGTAGCCATGGGGGAAAAGGAAGTGCCTGAGACAATACAGATTCTGAGGATTGGCCCCCAGCTGCATTTTTAACTCTGAAAAGGGATACAGTCACACATAAACGTTCCTTATCGACGGAGAAAAACAAAATGGGAACTTGTACTTAGAATTTAAGAATCAAGAACATCAGCCGCAAAGGTCTTAAAATCAGGAGACAACTTCTCTTTATTTAACAAGTGCGTTGGTATGAACATGATGCGGCTCCATTTTGGAAACGTGTCAGAAAATACTACAAAAAGACAGTTTGAACTAAACGCCCTGACCATAGACAGCCATTGTTTCTCTATGGTATAGTAGGTCAGGGCGTGACTGGGGTGTTCTAGTCTATTATTTCTATGTGGCGTTCTAGTTTTCATATTTCTTTGTTGGTGTGCTTGATATGGTTCCCAATTAGAGGCAGGCAGCTGGTAATCGTTGTCTCTAATTGGGGATCATATTTAGGTAGCCTTTTTTCCACCTGTGTTTTGTGGGATATTGAATTTTGTGTTTTAAGTTAGTGCATGTAGCACCTCTGTAGTCACAGATCGTTGTTTGTTTCGTTGTTTTGTGCGTTTTCAAATAAATTTTATGTGGAAACCACATTGGTTACCAAACCACTGCAGTTTGGTCCGATAATTATTACAGCGACCGTGACAGTGTGAACATGATGCCGCTCCATTTTGGAAACATATCATTAAATCCTACAAAAAGACAGTTTGAATTAAATGAAAACACATGCCTAATAATAACTTTATTAATTAATACATAATCTTTGATATTCAGTCAGAACAGGCAACACCAAAGTAGAAGTGATGTAATGACCTTTTAACAGCTAAACATGCTTCATGACCCCTAAGGTTATAAAAAACTATAACGATTCCAAACAGGTTATGCTGCCATCTCTCCTCCCCTGTGACTTAGGAGCCTCAGTGGGCCATTCACTGTACAAAAGAACACATGTCTTGGTGCATTATGCTAATTCACTTCCTAACAAACTTGACATTCCATTGTTCTAACAACTCATGTCTTCCGGAACACTGGGGGATGAGGAAATGTTATGACATATTACTGCCACTGGGAGGCTCTAGAGACCTGGAAATATACTGTAGTAGGTTGCCTGTATTGGTAAAGGCTACTGTATTTTTTGTTTTGTTTTTATTTAACCAGGCAAGTCAGTTAAAAACAAAATTATTATTTACAATGACGAGCTACCGCGGGCGATGTTGGGCGCCGCCCTATGGGGGTCCCAATCACAGCCGAATGTGATGAAGCCTGCAGTGGCTTGGACCGCTGCAACCCCTCAGGAGCCAAATGAAAGCTTAGTCAAATCAAACGTGAATAGGGTCTTGAAATATTGTCTTCAAATTAGTTTTTTTGAAAGAGACACAAAGTTTTACTCAAAGGTTTACTCTGTTATTACTGTCAATGAGATATTATACTATTTAATTGAACGATAGCACCGTAAATATGGCGTCCATTTTTGGAAGAATATGTCAGATTTCCCCCCCAATTTGTCATGCTATATGAAAATACCCTGTTAAACCCCTCTGATTTAATACGTTATAGATAAATCAGCAACTAAATGCAACAAGACACATTTTCAGATCAAAATGATAGTCTATCATACATGTACGTTATTTGTACTGTACACACACACACTCAGAGTGTGTGTCCCAAATGGCACCCCATTTCCTATATAGTGCACTACTTTTGACCAGGGCCCTATAGGTAAGTAGTGCACTACTTTTGACCAGAGCCTAATGGGCCCTGCACAAAAGTAATACACTATACAGGGAATAGGGTGCTATTTTAAACACAGCCACACAATTACATACAAACAGTGTCTTCACTCAGACTAGGTCTCTTCGTCATCGCTGTGATGTTGTGCTTGTTTCTCCTCCGTCAGGCGGCTCTCATCAATGTTCTCCAGTGAGTCGGCTCTCTGTAGTACAAGGTCAGACACGTTAATACACGGTAAGGTGTTCTGCTCGGGATAAATCCAGGGCTTCAGGTTAGGGTTGTGCTTCCTCTTCCACTCTGGATACTTCTGACAGGCCTTGTAGATCTTCTTCATGGCCTAGAGGGAAGGAGCACAAATATTCAGATTCTAAATGAATGTATTAATTAAGAGCCTCTTAGATAAGCCATGCAGACATGTTTTGAAGGGTTTTTATAAGTAAGCAATAAACTGTAAATTATGTGTTTATAAATAGTTGTTAAATGTGTAATAATGAGTTATAACACCACGGTATTACTTTTAATGGTGTCCATGATTAGTGATTTTGGAATCAAAACAGTCAAAACATATTTGGGAAATGCATGTACTTCCTAAAACCACTAGATGGAGGCAGAGATATACAATCATTTCTCTCTTCCCAAACCAGAGATGGATAATATAGACTACCCCATCTGATTTGTTAGGAACAATCTCTCTAGTTCTCGCTTTCAAGATACTACATTTCTTAGACAGATTTTATTTTTATTAGGATCTCTTTTCATCCTCATTTGAACTCTTCTTCCTTAAACATTTAAATACAATGTATAATACGATCACATTTTCACATAAACACACTGTTACAAACAGCCATAATACACTGACAGATGGAACAGATTGATTATTATATTCATATGATAATATTACCTTTGGTGCTACGAACTGAGAAGCTCTATTCACCACCCACTTGGGAAGGGAACCTGCAGTCCAAACAAAAAACATGAAGGTACAACACCAATACAATACTCCTCAAGTATTTCTAGTAGGTAGACCTATGATAGCAAATACAATACTAGCAAAAATGTGTTTTTCACTGCTTCCTGTTGACATAGTTCCTGCGGGACCCCTGGTTTACAGTAAAGACAGTAGACAGTAGATATAGTTCCAACTGTACCCCTGGTTTACAGTAAAGACAGTAGACAGTAGATATAGTTCCTACAGGACCCCTGGTTTACAGTGAGGATAGTATACAGTAGAGTTAGTTTCTGCAGGACTCATGGTTTACAGTAAAGACAGTAGACATAGTTCCTATAGGACCCCTGGTTTACAGTAAGGACAGTAGAAAGTAGATATAGTTCCTATAGGACCCCTGGTTTACATTTACATTTAAGTCATTTAGCAGACACTCTTTACAGTAAGGACAGTAGATATAGTTCCTATAGGACCCCTGGTTTACAGTAAGGACAGTAGATATAGTTCCTATAGGACCCCTGGTTTACAGTAAAGACAGTAGATATAGTTGCTATAGGACCCCTGGTTTACAGTAAGGACAGTAGATATAGTTGCTATAGGACCCCTGGTTTACAGTAAGGACAGTAGATATAGTTCCTATAGGACCCCTGGTTTACAGTAAGGACAGTAGATATAGTTCCTATAGGACCCCTGGTTTACAGTAAAGAGAGTAGACAGTAGATATAGTTCCTATAGGACCCCTGGTTTACAGTAAAGACAGTAGATATAGTTCCTATAGGACCCCTGGTTTACAGTAAGGACAGTAGATATAGTTCCTATAGGGCCCCTGGTTTACAGTAAGGACAGTAGATATAGTTCCTATAGGGCCCCTGGTTTACAGTAAGGACAGTAGATATAGTTCCTATAGGACCCCTGGTTTACAGTAAGGACAGTAGAAAGTAGATATAGTTCCTATAGAACCCCTGGTTTACAGTAAAGACAGTAGATATAGTTCCTATAGGACCCCTGGTTTACAGTAAGGACAGTAGATATAGTTCCTATAGGACCCCTGGTTTACAGTAAAGAGAGTAGACAGTAGATATAGTTCCTATAGGACCCCTGGTTTACAGTAAAGACAGTAGATATAGTTCCTATAGGACCCATGGTTTACAGTAAGGACAGTAGATATAGTTCCTATAGGACCCCTGGTTTACAGTAAGGACAGTAGATATAGTTCCTATAGGACCCCTGGTTTACAGTAAGGACAGTAGATATAGTTCCTATAGGACCCCTGGTTTACAGTAAAGACAGTAGATATAGTTCCTATAGGACCCCTGGTTTACAGTAAGGACAGTAGAGAAGTGTGACGATACTGTTCCAGCTGTTCATAGCTTCTGGGGATTCCATGCCATGAATATGAGCTTTACAGCAACGCACACACACACAGCGAGTCTCTTCACACTCAAGGACACACACACACACACACACACACACACACACGGAACAGAAGGCCTTTATTATCAATGGGGCAGCTTGAAGCAGCACAGGAAACAGATGACATCAGCAGATTCAGAAAACATGTCTTCAGCAGCAGTGGTGTTATACTGGTGCAGGGAGTATCAAAGGCTTCCTGATGCTTCACATTCACACCGAGTCTCTTCACACTCAAGGACACACACACACACACACACACCGAGTCTCTTCTCACTCAAGGACACACACACACACACACCGAGTCTCTTCTCACTCAAGGACACACACACACACACACACACACCGAGTCTCTTCACACTCAAGGACACACACACACACACACACACACACACACACACACACACACACACACACACCGAGTCTCTTCTCACTCAAGGACACACACACCGAGTCTCTTCTCACTCAAGGACACACACACACACACACACAGCGAGTCTCTTCACACTCAAGGACACACACACACTGAGTCTCTTCTCACTCAAGGACACACACACACACTGAGTCTGTATATAACCGGTTAAAAGGTTTACCTTTAGGATCGACCTGCATTAGGTAATAGAGAGTGGAGGAGCTGGCTCCGTTGGACTGAATCAGGTAGCCTGTCAGCAGAGACACCGCTCTCACATAGTCCTTTCTGGGTGGATATTGCTGGAATAAGACCAATCAAATGACCAATCAAATGAAAGTATTATTCCTACATGGATTACCATAACAAATGAAACCAGTCAGCTGTCCACATTATGTTGAGACTTCTTCTGTTTAACAAACCAGATTTCTTCTGAGTCACAACAGAGACATGTAGAGATGTAGACCCGACTTCTACAGTAGACTGGGCCTCTGGCAGAGCTTTCTTACTGAGTCTGCCAAACAGCACTAATGGAAACTATCTATTGTACAAAATTCACTAGACGACATGTACAACTTTAGTCAAATCATCTTCGTAATCCTACTCGTATGAAAAAAGAGGACCAGCCACTCGTCCATTGTGACGTTTTTAAAATTTAACTAGGCAAGTCAGTTAAGAACAAATTCTTATTTACGATGACGGCCTACCACCGGTGGGAGTCCGAATCACGGCCGGATGTGATGCCGCCTGGATTCAAACCAGGGACTGCAGTGACACCTCTTGCACTGAGATGCGGTGCCACTGCCCCGCTCGGGAGCCCCACGGTTGATAATATTCAGAGCAAACCAACACTGTGTGTAGATAAAGGTACATACCGGGTGTTTGACAGAGTAGTTGATGATCAGGAAGTCGTTGCCCAGAGGAAGCCATGATCTCATTGTGACAAAGTCCCTGTTCTTCAGGGGGCTCGGGCACTTCCCTACAAACACAATGACAACATGACGGCAGTGAAATATGCTTCAATGAGTCCAAATGTCCACATACTGTAGCATTCTATTGTCTAATTGTCTAGAGTTCTCAATGATTCTCAGTGACAAACTGCCTCACAAGCCAGTCTATACAGTCTATTTCTATGCCTGATTAGATTGCTGTACCTTTCATCTGCAACATGTGGTTACAGTAGGCCTAGTCATAAAAATACCTTTTACTTTGAGAAACATGGTTTAGTCTACTACATCTGTTGCATATTGACTCATACTGACTGGTGTTCACGTAGGCAGTTTAGAATCCTCTTCCTCCTCCTCATTCTCTTTCTCCTCCTCCCACTCCCCATCCTCCTCTTCTTCCCACTCCCCCTCCTCCCCCTCTTCATCCTCTTCCTCTCCCCCCCTCTTCCTCTTCCTCCTCCTCCCCCTGCTCCTCCTCCTCTTCCTCCTCCCCCTACTCCTCCTTTTTCCACTCTCAGGAGTAATATCCTATTTATGAAACTAACTCTCAGAAGTAATATCCTATTTATGAAACTAACTCTCAAGAGTAATATCCTACGTCTGTCACTAACTCACAGTAGTAATATCCTACGTCTGTCACTAACTCACAGTAGTAATATCCTACGTCTGAAACTAACTCTCAGGAGTAATATCCTACGTCTGTCACTAACTCACAGGAGTAATATCCTACGTCTGCGTTGACAGTAAGTCTGCCGATATCGTGGGTGTCGATCATGTTGCTGTCCCAGTTCTTCCGGTAGCTGGTGTCATGAAGGACGTCGTAAAGGGTGTCAGCAGTCACGTCCTTGCACACTATCCTCATCTGAAACAATAAGTAAAACACATTATATTAAAAAATGTATTGACAAATATATCTGCGTAATAACCTTAAACCCTGTTACCATGTTATTACATAGAAATTACTGTCACTACTTTTCTGCTACTGCTAATTACTGTGTGATTACATAGGACTATGTTAGCTATGAATAACAAGGTAGAACAGGGATTGAGTCAACTTTCCTGAACTGGGGCCTCTGAAGCTGTAACTGTCTTTAGTATCAATGAAGTTTAGAACGATGTAGGAGTGCATGTGTAACGGACGTGAAATGGCTAGCTAGTTAGCGGTGGTGCGAGCTAATAGCCTTTCAATCGGTGACGTCACTCGCTCTGAGACCTTGAAGTAGTGGTTCCCCTTGCTCTGCAAGGGCCGCGGCTTTTGTGGAGCGATGGGTAACGATGCTTCGTGGGTGACTGTTGTTGATGTGTGCAGAGGGTCCCTGGTTCGCGCCCGGGTCGGGGCGAGGCGACGGACTAAAGTTATACTGTTACACATGCCATAAAAATAGATCTGCTACAGACTCTCTTCCAGAAGGAATTATGTTACAGTTAACACATTGTTATTAGGAATGTTCCCAATAGACCAGTCTGTGTTTTATAGTAAATATTACACTGTGCAGAAAACCTTCAACAACTGGATTTCAAAAGATCTCCAGGTGGGAAAACAGTACACCACCATAACAACAACATTTGAAGTTGAGGAAGTTAAATATACCATATTACTGTAATACCTGTGTGACCACATGGAACCAACAGAATATACCAGGACCTAACTACATTCATTTACCATAGGATATATATTAGTTTTAATTATAATAAAACTATAGGAAGTGTTGCCTTGGAGATATTACATAAGATTACATCCATCCAAATGCTCTCTGTTTACATTACATCCATCCTAATGCTCATTATACAGTATAGTGTACATCATATTAAACCCTATACAGTATAGTGTACATCATATTAAACCCTATACAGTATAGTGTACATCATATTAAACCCTATACAGTATAGTGTACATCATATTAAACCCTATACTGTATAGTGTACATCATATTAAACCCTATACAGTATAGTGTACATCATATTAAACCCTATACAGTATAGTGTACATCATATTAAACCCTATACAGTATAGTGTACATCATATTAAACCCTATACAGTATAGTGTACATCATATTAAACCCTATACAGTATAGTGTACATCATATTAAACCCTATACAGTATAGTGTACATCATATTAAACCCTATACAGTATAGTGTACATCATATTAAACCCTATACAGTATAGTGTACATCATATTAAACCCTATACAGTATAGTGTACATCATATTAAACCCTATACAGTATAGTGTACATCATATTAAACCCTATACAGTATAGTGTACATCATATTAAACCCTATACAGTATAGTGTACATCATATTAAACCCTATACAGTATAGTGTACATCATATTAAACCCTATACAGTATAGTGTACATCATATTAAACCCTATACAGTATAGTGTACATCATATTAAACCCTATACAGTATAGTGTACATCATATTAAACCCTATACAGTATAGTGTACATCATATTAAACCCTATACAGTATAGTGTACATCATATTAAACCCTATACAGTATAGTGTACATCATATTAAACCCTATACAGTATAGTGTACATCATATTAAACCCTATACAGTATAGTGTACATCATATTAAACCCTATACAGTATAGTGTACATCATATTAAACCCTATACAGTATAGTGTACATCATATTAAACCCTATACAGTATAGTGTACATCATATTAAACCCTATACAGTATAGTGTACATCATATTAAACCCTATACAGTATAGTGTACATCATATTAAACCCTATACAGTATAGTGTACATCATATTAAACCCTATACAGTATAGTGTACATCATATTAAACCCTATACAGTATAGTGTACATCATATTAAACCCTATACAGTATAGTGTACATCATATTAAACCCTATACAGTATAGTGTACATCATATTAAACCCTATACAGTATAGTGTACATCATATTAAACCCTATACAGTATAGTGTACATCATATTAAACCCTATACAGTATAGTGTACATCATATTAAACCCTATACAGTATAGTGTACATCATATTAAACCCTATACAGTATAGTGTACATCATATTAAACCCTATACAGTATAGTGTACATCATATTAAACCCTATACAGTATAGTGTACATCATATTAAACCCTATACAGTATAGTGTACATCATATTAAACCCTATACAGTATAGTGTACATCATATTAAACCCTATACAGTATAGTGTACATCATATTAAACCCTATACAGTATAGTGTACATCATATTAAACCCTATACAGTATAGTGTACATCATATTAAACCCTATACAGTATAGTGTACATCATATTAAACCCTATACAGTATAGTGTACATCATATTAAACCCTATACAGTATAGTGTACATCATATTAAACCCTATACAGTATAGTGTACATCATATTAAACCCTATACAGTATAGTGTACATCATATTAAACCCTATACAGTATAGTGTACATCATATTAAACCCTATACAGTATAGTGTACATCATATTAAACCCTATACAGTATAGTGTACATCATATTAAACCCTATACAGTATAGTGTACATCATATTAAACCCTATACAGTATAGTGTACATCATATTAAACCCTATACAGTATAGTGTACATCATATTAAACCCTATACAGTATAGTGTACATCATATTAAACCCTATACAGTATAGTGTACATCATATTAAACCCTATACAGTATAGTGTACATCATATTAAACCCTATACAGTATAGTGTACATCATATTAAACCCTATACAGTATAGTGTACATCATATTAAACCCTATACAGTATAGTGTACATCATATTAAACCCTATACAGTATAGTGTACATCATATTAAACCCTATACAGTATAGTGTACATCATATTAAACCCTATACAGTATAGTGTACATCATATTAAACCCTATACAGTATAGTGTACATCATATTAAACCCTATACAGTATAGTGTACATCATATTAAACCCTATACAGTATAGTGTACATCATATTAAACCCTATACAGTATAGTGTACATCATATTAAACCCTATACAGTATAGTGTACATCATATTAAACCCTATACAGTATAGTGTACATCATATTAAACCCTATACAGTATAGTGTACATCATATTAAACCCTATACAGTATAGTGTACATCATATTAAACCCTATACAGTATAGTGTACATCATATTAAACCCTATACAGTATAGTGTACATCATATTAAACCCTATACAGTATAGTGTACATCATATTAAACCCTATACAGTATAGTGTACATCATATTAAACCCTATACAGTATAGTGTACATCATATTAAACCCTATACAGTATAGTGTACATCATATTAAACCCTATACAGTATAGTGTACATCATATTAAACCCTATACAGTATAGTGTACATCATATTAAACCCTATACAGTATAGTGTACATCATATTAAACCCTATACAGTATAGTGTACATCATATTAAACCCTATACAGTATAGTGTACATCATATTAAACCCTATACAGTATAGTGTACATCATATTAAACCCTATACAGTATAGTGTACATCATATTAAACTCTATACAGTATAGTGTACATCATATTAAACTCTATACAGTATAGTGTACATCATATTAAACTCTATACAGTATAGTGTACATCATATTAAACTCTATACAGTATAGTGTACATCATATTAAACTCTATACAGTATAGTGTACATCATATTAAACTCTATACAGTATAGTGTACATCATATTAAACTCTATACAGTATAGTGTACATCATATTAAACTCTATACAGTATAGTGTACATCATATTAAACCCTATACAGTATAGTGTACATCATATTAAACCCTATACAGTATAGTGTACATCATATTAAACCCTATACAGTATAGTGTACATCATATTAAACCCTATACAGTATAGTGTACATCATATTAAACTCTATACAGTATAGTGTACATCATATTAAACTCTATACAGTATAGTGTACATCATATTAAACTCTATACAGTAGGCCCAGCTACAAGCCAAGCACAGTGTATTACATTACCACGTAAACAAGCAAATAAGTGGATTTTCCCCATATCTCTGACGCATCAGTGAGTGACTGATATATATACAGTTCTGCCTGCGCCACAGCAGCAGAGTGGGATGGGAGCGTGGGATACCTGGAGGTCTTCAAGCCTTTCCTTGTGTTTGGGTTTCAGTGTTGTTACGTCCAAGACAAATGTATATATACAGTTGAAGTTGGAAGTTTACATACACTTAGGTTGGAGTTATTAAAACTCTCGTTTTCAACCACTCCACACATTTCTTGTTAACAAACTATAGTTTTGGCAAGTCGGTTAGGACATCTACTTTGTACATGACACAAGTCATTTTTCAAACAATTGTTTACAGACAGATTATTTCACTGTATCTCAATTCTAGTGGGTCAGAAGTTCACATACACTAAGTTGTCTGTGCCTTTAAATAGCTTGGAAAATTCCAGAAAATTATGTCATTGCTTTAGAAGCTTCTGATAGGCTAATTGACATCATTTGAGTCAATTGGAGGTATACCTGTGGATGTATTTCAAGGCCTACCTTCAAACTCAGTGCCTCTTTACTTGACATCATGGGAAAATCAAAAGAAATCAGCCAAGACCTCAGAAAGCAAACCAGATGGCATAATTTCTTGTTTTATTAATGTATGGATAGCCAGGGGTACGCTCCAACACTCAGACATCATTTACAAATGAGGCTTGTGTTTAATGAGTCCACCAGATCAGAAGCAGTAGGGATGACCAGGGATGTTCTCTGGATAAGTGCGTGAATTGGACCATGTTCGTGTCCTGCTAAGCGTTCAAAATGTAACGAATACTTTTGGGTGTCAGGGAAAATGTATGGAGTAAAAAGTACATCATTTTCTTTACGAATGTAGTGGAGTAAAAATTGTCAAAAATATAAACAGTAAAGTACAGAACCCTAAAAACGATTTGGAAGTATTTTTCCTTCAGTACTTTACACCACTGGCCACACCAATGTGTTGGAGGAAACACCGTACAGCTGGTGACCGAAGTCAGCGTGCATCCATCCTACCTGCCACTAGGAGGAGCTAGAGCGCGATGGGACAAGGACATCCCGGCCAGCCAAACGCTCCCCTAACCCAGACGACGCAGGGCCAAACCCTCCCCTAACCCAGACGACGCAGGGCCAAACCCTCCCCTAACCCAGACGACGCAGGGCCAAACCCTCCTCTAACCCGGACGACGCAGGGCCAAACCCTCCACTAACCCAGACGACGCAGGGCCAAACCCTCCTCTAACCCAGACGACGCTGGGCCAAACGCTCCTCTAACCCAGACGACGCTGGGCCAAACCATCCCCTAACCCAGACGACGCAGGGCCAAACGCTCCTCTAACCAGGACGACGCAGGGCCAAACCCTCCTCTAACCCGGACGACGCTGGGCCAAACCCTCCTCTAACCCGGACGACGCTGGGCCAAACCCTCCTCTAACCCGGACGACGCTGGGCCAAACCCTTCTCTAACCCGGACGACGCTGGGCCAAACCCTCTTCTAACCCAGACGACGCAGGGCCAAACCCTCTTCTAACCCAGACGACGCAGGGCCAAACCCTCGTCTAACCCGGACGACGCAGGGCCAAACCCTCCTCTAACCCAGACGACGCTGGGCCAAACCCTCCTCTAACCCAGACGACGCTGGGCCAAACCCTCCTCTAACCCAGACGACGCTGGGCCAAACCCTCCTCTAACCCAGACGACGCAGGGCCAAACCCTCCCCTAACCCGGACGACGCTGGGCCAAACCCTCCCCTTACCCGAACGACGCTGGACCAAACCCTCCCCTAACCCAGACGACGCTGGGCCAAACCCTTCCCTAACCCGGACGACGCTGGGCCAATTGTGCACCGCCTCATGGTTCTCCCAGTTGCGGCCGGCTGCGACACAGCCTGGGATCGAACCCGGGTCTGTAGTGACGCCTCAGACCGCCGCAGCACTCGGGAGGCCAGACAAATATATATTTTCTTCTCTTATTTGATCAGATATTTTCTAATGATGGTGGCCCCAGGCCTTTCCTTGTGTTTGGGAGAGGAAGGAAGGACAGAGAGAGGAGCCAGTGGTCAGAAGTGTAGTGTTTGTATTTAACCATGAGGCTGCAACAGGAGTTTCCCATAACACTTCGTATGGATACCCTGTTCATTAAGCATTATAAGCGCATTTCTAACACCTTATTAGCTGTGCATAATGCATTATAATGCACAACTTAGTTGACTTTCCTGGTGCTCTTCATAGCTGAAGTAAATATGTTTATTTGGTCTCTTCTGTGATCAATGAGCTTAATTCTATGAAACTCATCTTCAGTGGGGACCACTGGTTATTTGGCTGATCAAACGGCTCATCAAAATGTTGGACTCTTTGTGAGTAAAGAATTAAGAAAAGACAGGATTCAAGTGGAAACTACAGGGCAAAGAGTGGATTAATTCAATTTAATCTGACCCATTATCATAGAGGTGTAAAGAACAGGATAGGAAAACTGTAAAGAAGGGTTAGGTAGGCCTAGACCGGAATAAGGATTCCACTTCCTTCCATTCTAAATCCTTCATGATGCCTTTAGTTAATCAGTGTGCAGGGACTACAGTGCTGTATAGCATGCCAGGTGTGACACAATCAGATAGTGTGTGTCGGGTCAACGTAGCAAACGGCTCCACGTAACTCAATCAGTAGATCACTTAGGTTGAGTTAATAATAATTCACCATCACATCCCCCCCTGTCCAACCTCCGTCCGGGCCTGGCTTCTAACAGAAGGCCTAGTCGCTCCTCATTTCCACTGCCTGGGTTGCCTCCTTCGGTCAGGTCCCTCTGAATGGAATGTCGTCAATACCTACCTCTATGTTCTATTATTCAGGAGCCGAGAAGTGCATCACTGCCCCGGAAAATATTCATGTTCTATAAAGAGAGGTCTATCTAGCCTTCATCTCCTGTTATGTTGACGTTTGTTCTGGGTGTCAACATTGGTTTTCTCATTCCTCCTTCTAAACAATCCTTCATTCCTACTCTGTTTCTTGTGTTTCCTCTTTATCTGGGTTCCCAACGGGGTCAGCTGGAGTGTCTTCAGTAAGGGCTGTTACCCTCTTGGCCTGGCAGCAGGGTGGGGGGGGGATCAGGTTTCCTCTTTATCTGGGTTCCCGACGGGGTCCGCTGGAGTGTCTTCAGTAAGGGCTGTTACCCTATTGGCCTGGCAGCAGGGTGGAGGGGGGGGAGATCAGGTTTCCTCGTTACTAGCCATTACCACAGCTTTCCACTCTTTATTTTTCAGGACCTCACCCGGGTGGACGTCACATCAGAGACCCAGCCTGCCTTTCCTTTCTGACAGACAGAAACTGTCTGATGACCTAGTCTTACCTAGGACTACAGTATAGCTGGCCGCTACAGAGGTATGGTCAGATGATCGAGTCTTACCTACTGACGTCCACCCGGGTAGACGTCACATTTACAACGGAACGACTTGATTAGCGTAGTGTTAGCTAGTTGTCTTTGCTGTCCTTGTATCCACGATAATTGTGTAGTTTAGAGAAATTTAGTGAAATTGTCGAGGTTACCTAGCCAGCTTCACTTTCAACAACGTAGCCACTGCTAGCCAGGCTACTTCACCAGCCAGCAGTACTATATCATTTTAGTCAATAAGATCTTGTATTTTATTTTTATTTTTTTGCAACGTAAGCTTAACTTTCTGAACATTCGAGACGTGTAGCCCACTTGTCATTCTAATCTCCTTTGCATTAGCGTAGCCTCTTCTGTAGCCTGTCAACCATGTGTCTGTCTATCCCTGTTCTCTCCTCTCTGCACAGACCATACAAACGCTTCACACCGCGTGGCCGCGCCCACCCTAACCTGGTGGTCCCAGCCCGCACGACCCACGTGGAGTTCCAGGTCTCCGGTAGCCTCTGGAACTGCCGATCTGCGGCCAACAAGGCAGAGCTCATCTCAGCCTATGCGTCCCTCCAGTCCCTCGACTTCCTGGCACTGACGGAAACATGGCTCACCACAGATAACACTGCTACTCCTACTGCTCTCTCTTCGTCTGCCCACGTGTTCTCGCACACCCCGAGACCTTCTGGTCAGCGGGGTGGTGGCACCGGGATCCTCATCTCTCCCAAGTGGTCATTCTCTCTTTCTCCCCTTACCCATCTGTCTATCGCCTCCTTTGAATTCCATGCTGTCACAGTTACCAGCCCTTTCAAGCTTAACATCCTTATCATTTATCGCCCTCCAGGTTCCCTTGGAGAGTTCATCAATGAGCTTGATGCCTTGATAAGCTCCTTTCCTGAGGACGGCTCACCTCTCACAGTTCTGGGTGACTTTAACCTCCCCATGTCTACCTTTGACTCATTCCTCTCTGCCTCCTTCTTTCCACTCCTCTCCTCTTTTGACCTCACCCTCTCACCTTCCCCCCCTACTCACAAGGCAGGCATTACGCTTGACCTCATCTTTACTAGATGCTGTTCTTCCACTAACCTCATTGCAACTCCCCTCCAAGTCTCCGACCACTACCTTGTATCCTTTTCCCTCTCGCTCTCATCCAACACTTCCCACACTGCCCCTACTCGGATGGTATCGCGCCGTCCCAACCTCCGCTCTCTCTCCCCCGCTACTCTCTCCTCTTCCATCCTATCATCTCTTCCCTCTGCCCAAACCTTCTCCAACCTATCTCCTGATTCTGCCTCCTCAACCCTCCTCTCCTCCCTTTCTGCATCCTTTGACTCTCTATGTCCCCTATCCTCCAGGCCGGCTCGGTCCTCCCCTCCCGCTCCGTGGCTCGACGACTCATTGCGAGCTCACAGAACAGGGCTCCGGGCAGCCGAGCGGAAATGGAGGAAAACTCGCCTCCCTGCGGACCTGGCATCCTTTCACTCCCTCCTCTCTACATTTTCCTCTTCTGTCTCTGCTGCTAAAGCCACTTTCTACCACTCTAAATTCCAAGCATCTGCCTCTAACCCTAGGAAGCTCTTTGCCACCTTCTCCTCCCTCCTGAATCCTCCTCCCCCTCACCCCCCCCTCCTCCCTCTCTGCAGACGACTTCGTCAACCATTTTGAAAAGAAGGTCGACGACATCCGATCCTCGTTTGCTAAGTCAAACGACACCGCTGGTTCTGCTCACACTGCCCAACCCTGTGCTTTGACCTCTTTCTCCCCTCTCTCTCCAGATGAAATCTCGCGTCTTGTGACGGCCGGCCGCCCAACAACCTGCCCGCTTGACCCTATCCCCTCCTCTCTTCTCCAGACCATTTCCGGAGACCTTCTACCTTACCTCACCTCGCTCATCAACTCATCCCTGACCGCTGGCTACGTCCCTTCCGTCTTCAAGAGAGCGAGAGTTGCACCCCTTCTGAAAAAACCTACACTCGATCCCTCCGATGTCAACAACTACAGACCAGTATCCCTTCTTTCTTTTCTCTCCAAAACTCTTGAACGTGCCGTCCTTGGCCAGCTCTCCTGCTATCTCTCTCAGAATGACCTTCTTGATCCAAATCAGTCAGGTTTCAAGACTAGTCACTCAACTGAGACTGCTCTTCTCTGTATCACGGAGGCGCTCCGCACTGCTAAAGCTAACTCTCTCTCCTCTGCTCTCATCCTTCTAGACCTATCGGCTGCCTTCGATACTGTGAACCATCAGATCCTCCTCTCCACCCTCTCCGAGTTGGGCATCTCCGGCGCGGCCCACGCTTGGATTGCGTCCTACCTGACAGGTCGCTCCTACCAGGTGGCGTGGCGAGAATCTGTCTCCTCACCACGCGCTCTCACCACTGGTGTCCCCCAGGGCTCTGTTCTAGGCCCTCTCCTATTCTCGCTATACACCAAGTCACTTGGCTCTGTCATAACCTCACATGGTCTCTCCTATCATTGCTATGCAGACGACACACAATTAATCTTCTCCTTTCCCCCTTCTGATGACCAGGTGGCGAATCGCATCTCTGCATGTCTGGCAGACATATCAGTGTGGATGACGGATCACCACCTCAAGCTGAACCTCGGCAAGACGGAGCTGCTCTTCCTCCCGGGGAAGGACTGTCCGTTCCATGATCTCGCCATCACGGTTGACAACTCCATTGTGTCCTCCTCCCAGAGCGCTAAGAACCTTGGCGTGATCCTGGACAACACCCTGTCGTTCTCCACCAACATCAAGGCGGTGGCCCGTTCCTGTAGGTTCATGCTCTACAACATCCGCAGAGTACGACCCTGCCTCACACAGGAAGCGGCGCAGGTCCTAATCCAGGCACTTGTCATCTCCCGTCTGGATTACTGCAACTCGCTGTTGGCTGGGCTCCCTGCCTGTGCCATTAAACCCCTACAACTCATCCAGAACGCCGCAGCCCGTCTGGTGTTCAACCTTCCCAAGTTCTCTCACGTCACCCCGCTCCTCCGCTCTCTCCACTGGCTTCCAGTTGAAGCTCGCATCCGCTACAAGACCATGGTGCTTGCCTACGGAGCTGTGAGGGGAACGGCACCTCAGTACCTTCAGGCTCTGATCAGGCCCTACACCCAAACAAGGGCACTGCGTTCATCCACCTCTGGCCTGCTCGCCTCCCTACCACTGAGGAAGTACAGTTCCCGCTCAGCCCAGTCAAAACTGTTCGCTGCTCTGGCACCCCAATGGTGGAACAAACTCCCTCACGACGCCAGGACAGCGGAGTCAATCACCACCTTCCGGAGACACCTGAAACCCCACCTCTTCAAGGAATACCTAGGATAAAGCAATCCTTCTGCCCCCCCCCCCCCCCCCTTAAAATGATCTAGATGCACTATTGTAAAGTGACTCATGTGAAGGCCAAATTACAGAGGAGGAACTGCTTGTTGCAATTGGGGCCTTTAAAGATGGGAAAACTCCAGGGCTGGATGGCATACCAGTGGAAGTATACAAAACGTTTTTTGATATACTCAAAGGACCTTTATTAACTTGTTTTAACCACTCCTATATAAATGGTAGATTATCAGACACACAACAAGAAGGTCTGATATCGTTATTACTGAAACAGGACCCAAGTGGTATATATAAAGATCCAGTCCAATTAAAAAATTGGAGACCTCTTACACTTCAGTGTTGTGATGCAAAAATCCTAGCAAAATGTTTGGCGCATAGAATAAAAAAAGTTTTGTCAGATATTATTCATCCTAATCAGACAGGTTTTTTACATGGACGATACATTGGAGATAATATAAGGCAAGTACTGGAAACAATAGAACACTATGAGATATCGGGGACACCAGGCCTGGTTTTCATAGCTGATTTTGAAAAGGCTTTTGATAAAGTACGACTGGAGTTTATATATAAATGCCTAGAATATTTCAATTTTGGGGAATCTCTTATAAAATGGGTTAAAATTATGTATAGTAACCCTAGGTGTAAAATAGTAAATAATGGCTACATCTCAGAAAGTTTTAAACTATCTAGAGGAGTAAAACAAGGTTGTCCACTATCGGCATATCTATTTATTATTGCCATCGAAATGTTAGCTGTTAAAATTAGATCAAACATTAATATTAAAGGATTAGAAATCCATGGCTTAAAAACTAAGGTGTCATTGTACGCTGATGATTCATGTTTTCTTTTAAAACCACAACTAGAGTCTCTCCAGGGCCTCATAGAGGATCTAGATACCTTTGCTATCCTCTCTGGATTAAAACCAAATTATGATAAATGTACCATATTACGTATTGGATCACTAAAAAATACACATTTTATATTGCCATGTAGTTTACCAATTAAATGGTCTGACGGAGATGTGGACATACTCGGTATAAAAATCCCAAAAGAAAGAAATGATCTCACTCCAATAAATTTTTATAGAAAGTTAGCAAAAATAGAGAAGATCTTGCTACCATGGAAAGGAAAATACCTGTCTATTTGTGGAAAAATCACCCTAATTAACTCTTTAGTCATATCACAGTTTACCTATTTGCTTATGGTTTTGCCTACACCTAGTGACCTGTTTAAATTATATGAACAAAAAATATTCAATTTTATTTGGAACGGCAAGCCAGATAAAATTAAAAGGGCCTATTTATATAACGAATATGAATTCGGAGGGCAGAAATTATTAAATATTAAAGCATTAGACCTCTCACTAAAGGCATCGGTCATACAAAAGTTATACTTAAATCCAAACTGGTTCTCTAGTAAACTGGTACGAATGTCTCATCCTATGTTCAAGAAGGGCCTTTTTCCCTTTATTCAGATTACACCTGCTCATTTTCGGTTGTTTGAAAAGGAAATGATCTCCAAAATATCCTTATTCTTTAAACAAGCCTTAGAAAGTTGGTTGCAATTTCAGTTTAATCCACCTGAAAGGACGGAACAAATAGTACAACAAATATTGTGGTTAAATTCAAATATAATAATTGATAAAAAAACTGTATTTATCGAAGAAATGTTTAAAAAAGGTATAATTTTTGTGAATGATATCATAAATAGGACTGGTGGAGTTATGTCACACATGCAGCTAACACAGACATATGGAAAAGTCTGCTCTACCCAAAATTACAACCAATTAATTGCAGCATTACCACAAAAATGGAAGAGGCAAGTAGAAGGGGAAAAAAGTAAGGAACTTGTATGTCGGCCCTGTATTAAAGAACAAAAATGGTTAAAGAAAAGTGTGATAAATAAAAACATATACCAATTTCATTTAAGGACCAAAAAACTAACAGCTGTGCCATACAAATTGCAAAATAGTTGGGAAGAGATTTTCGATGTACCCATTCCATGGCACATGGTTTATGAATTGATACGCAAAACAACGCCGGATTCAAAACTTCGAATTTTTCAATATAAATTACTGTACAAAATTCTTGCAACTAATAGAATGTTATATATATGGGGTATACAATCTTCCCAGCTCTGCAGATTCTGTTGTGAGGAGGCAGAGTCATTAGATCATTTATTTTGGTATTGTCCATATGTAGCTCGTTTTTGGTCACAGGTCCAGGAATGGCTGAAGAATTGCAATATTTGCCTAAAACTAACGCTACAGATAGCAATACTGGGGGATTTGAAAAGCCATAGTCAATCAATCAATAATATAATAATTATTTTGGCAAAGATGTTTATTTTTAATTTACAATCTGTAGAAGCTATGAGAATAGGAAGGTTCAGGTCTTTTGTGAAGCATCACAGCACAGTTGAGAAATGTATGGCAAATAGAAATCCGAAATGGATGATGTTGGAAGATAGATGGGAGGGGTTGGGTGGAGCTGAAGGGTGGGACTAATAACAAGATAAACAATATAGGGCATACGGGATCTGTGAAATGTGTATAGGTGCGGAGCTTTTGTGAAATAGCACAGTTACAAGTGGAAATAAAATTCGATGGACAACAGAAATAGAGGAAGGACTAAGAACAAATAAGAGAGAACTATTGTAAAGTGGACTGTGTCTGTAAGATAGGTATAAGATGTAGAAATTGAAGGTAAAAGCAGAAGTGTTTATAAGTTTACTCCAATTGGGGGATTGGTGGTAGGGTCGCGGGGAATAATAATAAAGGCATATTCTTTAAAAAAGTATGTATGTCTATATAGGTATGTGTATGTATATATGTGTATATGTATGCATACGTATATGGATATATATATTTACCCAAAAAAATATGGGGGAATGGAAATGATGCAGACAATTACATTGGAAGCAACATTCTTTCCGCAATACTAAGCTGATCCACCCCCCAAAAAAAAAAAAAAAAAAAGAAAAAAAAAAAAAAAAAAAAAAAGAAAAAAAAGTGGCTGTTCCACTGGATGTCATAAGGTGAATGCACCAATTTGTAAGTCGCTCTGGATAAGAGCGTCTGCTAAATGACTTAAATGTAAATGTAAATGTATATAATATAGAAGTATACAATACATATTGCGTAATGTCGTCTAGTGTGTTGAGGGTTCTGTTTCTGAATTAATTGTTTGGACCCTACTTTGTTACAGTATGCATCTACATTAGGTCTACATAGGCTATACTGCTATGCTACTATACTACAATACCACTACACTACTAAGCCACTATACTACTATGCTGCTAAACCAATACACCCCTATACAACTACACTACTAATAAATGGCTATACTCATATACTACTGTGCTACTATACCAATATACTAATATACTGCTATACTACTACACAACTATACCACTATACTAGTATACCAATATAATGTTATACGGATATACTACTATGCCACAATACTACTATACTACCATACTAATATGCTGCTATGCTACTATACTGCTATACTAATATGGTACTATACTACCACGCTGATATACAGCTATACTACTATACTACCATACTGCCATGCTACTATACTGCCATACTAATATGGTACTATACTACCATACTGATATACTACTATACTGCCATACTAATATACTGCTATGCTACTATACTGCCATACTAATATGGTACTATACTACCATGCTGATATACTGCTATACCAATATACTAATACACTACTATACTTCTGTGCTACTATACTTCCATACCGATATACTGATATACTACCATACTAATATTCTACCATGCTACTATACTTCCATGCTACTATGTTACTATACTTCTATGCCGATATACAACTATACTACTATACCAATATACTACTACACTACTATACCGCTTTACTAATATACTCCATTGCTGCTATATTAATATACTGCCATACGACTATACTGCTATTCTACTATACTACTATACTGCAATATCAATATAAAGCTAAAATACTACACTTCTATATTAATATACTCCTATACAACTACACTACTAATAAACGGCTATACTCATATACTACTATACTGCTGTGCTACCATACCAATATACTAATATACCAATATACCAATATAATGTTATACTGATATACTACTATGCCACTATACTAATACACCACTATTCTACTATACTTCTGTGCTACTATACTTCTATACCGATATACTGATATACTGCTGTACTACCATACTACTATACTAATATTCTACCATGCTACTATACTTCCATGCTACTATGTTACTATACTTCTATACTACTATACTAATATACTACTACACTACTATACCGCTTTACTAATATACTCCATTGCGGCTATATTAATATACTGCTATATGACTATACTACTATACTGCAATATCGATACAAAGCTATAACACTACACTTCTATACCACCACACTGCTAGTATAGTAGTATACCGCCATACTACTACACCACAATAATAGTATAATAATATACTACTATGCTGCTATACTACTATACTATCATACTACCATTCTGCTATAGTAATATACTGCTACACCACTATAATACTATGTTAGTATACTACTATGCCAATATACTACTATAGTCCTGTACTGCAATACTACTATGCTAATGTACTGCCATACTAATATGGTGCTATACTAGTATACTTCTATGTTGGTACACCGCCATACTACTATACCACTATATTGCTATATTAGTATGCCACCATACGACTGCGCTGGTATGCTACTATGCTACAATAATACTATACCGATATAGCACTATACTACTATATTGCTATATTAGTATGTCACCATACTACTGCACTGATATACTAATATGCTACAATAATACTATACCAATATACCACTATACTACTATATTGATATATTAGTATGCCACCATACTACTGCACAGTTATACTACTATGCTACAATAATACTATACCAATATACTGTTAAACTACTATGCTACAATAATACTATACCAATATACCACAATACTACTATATTAGTATGCCACCATACTACTGCACTGATATACTACAATAATACTATACCAATATACCACTATACTACTATATTGATATATTAGTATGCCACCATACTACTGCACTGTTATACTACTATGCTACAACAATACTATACCAATATACCGTTAAACTACTATGCTACAATAATACTATACCAATATACCACAATACTACTATATTAGTATGCCACCATACTACTGCGCTGCTAAACTACTATGCTACAATAATACTATACCAATATACCACTATGCCGCTATACTACAATACGACTATTCTGCTATAGTAATATATTGCTATTCTACTATACTACTATTCTGGTATACTGCTATCCTTTTATACTACTATACTACGATGCAACTATACTGCTATACTGCTATTCTACTTTACTGCTATACTGCTATACTGTAGTGCAGAATTGGGATCCACCTGAATTCCTATCCAATGGTGCAATAACAAACGTTCCATGAAATATGAACGAATCCTCTGGAGCTGATGAGTATTTTAGGACATGAGTACAGAATTAGACAAAAAGGTGCTATCTAGAACCTAAACGAGTTATTTGGCTGTCCCCATAGGAGAACCCTTTGAAGATCCATGTTTGGTTCCAAGGCCCTTTCCACAGAGGGTTCTATATGGAACCCAACAGGGTTCTACCTGGAACTGAAAAACGATTCTACAAGGAACCAGAAGGGGTTCTCCTTTGGGGACAACCGAAGAACCCTTTTGGAACCATTTTTTCTCAGAGTGTAGGCAATGTTTTCGGAAACCGCTAAATTCTTGGTACATTGTACTGCATAATGTTGCTGTCCTAAATTATCATAAATGAGAGGAAGCTCTCCTTTTAATAATTTAGGACTTTCATCATTCTTCATCATCCTTGATAAGCCCCTTCTCCTTTCTCTCTTTCTCTCCTCCTCATCCTCCCTAGCTTATCATTATGTCAGCCCTATTCACTAGACATGAAGGTCTGAGACTGAATAAACTACTGTTGTATCAACAAGTATTTGCTGCAAGATGAGAAGATGAGAAACCTCAGCAGTTATTTATCTAGTGAGTGTTACAGTATAGGAGAGAGTGTATTAGAGCAGACACAGCAGTATGGGTAATGGAATACTGGAGGGGTCTCTAAGGGGGGGGCAGAAGAGAAACACAGCAGTATGGGTAATGGAATACTGGAGGGGTCTCTAAGGGGGGGGACAGAAGAGAAACACAGCAGTATGGGTAATGGAATGCTCCAGGGGTCTCTATGGGGGAGGACAGAAGAGAAACACAGCAGCATGGGTAATAGAATGCTCCAGGGGTCTCTAAGGGGGGGGGGGGGACAGAAGAGAAACACAGCAGTATGGGTAATAGAAGGCTCCAGGGGTCTCTAAGGGGGGAGGACAGAAGAGAAACACAGCAGTATGGGTAATGGAATGCTCCAGGGGTCTCTAAGGGGGGGGGGGGGGGACAGAAGAGAAACACAGCAGTATGGGTAATAGAATGCTCCAGGGGTGTCTAAGGGGGGGGGGGACAGAAGGGAAACACAGCAGCATGGGTAATAGAAGGCTCCAGGGGTCTCCAAGGGGGGGGGGGGCGGGGGGGGGGGACAGAAGGGAAACACAGCAGCATGGGTAATAGAATGCTCCAGGGGTCTCTAAGGGGGAGGACAGAAGAGAAACACAGCAGTATGGGTAATGGAATGCTCCAGGGGTCTCTAAGGGGGAGGACAGAAGAGAAACACAGCAGTATGGGTAATAGAGACCCCTGGAGCATTCTAAGTCTACTGTAGACTATTGAGATACCTCCCAAGTGATGGAGAGACACTGACAGTATTTGTCATTATGTGCCACTGATATAGTTAAGAGACCAGCACACATTATAATAAGTTCTGGTTGACTATGTTAACAGTCACCAGTGTATTATGAAGCCTGAACTCTGGTGTACTTAATTATCTAAATCAGAAAATATTAACTGTGTATGAACTGGGGAATTACTCAATGCCATGTTATTCACAAAGATAAACCTACATGTCAAGTCTAACTACTCAAGTCTACTCCAGACATAATATCATGCATACGGCTGTATACAGGATGTATTGATGATCGTATTGATTTTAACATTAGGAAAAGTATCATTATGATTCCACACGTTAGATTCAAACCTGTGCAGTTGAAAAATATATATATACTAATCTTGAGAAGCGCTACAGTAGTTCGGTTCCTCTTGGAAACCTCAAGTTCCACACTTCCAGTCTTCTCTCCTCTCCGCAGTGCAGTGCTTTCTCTTTAAGCACCGCACCACACGTACCAGAATGAATGTGTAGTAGCGACACACTTGCCTTTAGTTTCTGGATAGTTTTACACTCTTCATCCCTGCACCACACCGTCACGTTTCCCTTGTTGTAGCGCGCGGTCCATCCCTCCTGGTTTTCACATTGTTCCTTGAAAGAGGTAAAGTCTGTATCGTCTGGTATCTGAACGGGCATCTTCTTGTACCCTCCTTGTGATGTGGTACAAATGTATCAGTTGGAGACTGACGACAGACAGAAAGTGGTAATCTCCTTTTGTATTTAGATTTTCCTTTGGCTTTGTTAGCTCCCACCGCAATGCTGAGTTCGATGGTTATGATAGGTGTCACCACAAAGTGCTTTCCAGGGGAAATTCAGTAACAATTAAAGTCCCAATAACAAGTAGAAACTAATTTGAAGGTAAAGCTAAGACTAATTTACGTGGACTTTTGTCCGGAGTCCTGTTGATACTGCTACCTACTTTCAGCAGGTGCACCTACGTCGTACTAATGTCCCCTGCCTCTGAAGCTCTCACAGCCAATCACAAGTCACTGTGGTGGAGCACCGCGAATAGGTAGAGGCGTCAGGTTACCAACATCCCGGTTTCAGGTGCGGTGCGGTAGTCCTAGACAACACAACATGGCCGCGTAGTTAGTCAGACGGACAGATGAACAACATGATCAGGTGTCATGTTTATGACGTGTTTGTTTTGGTCTAATTGTCTGCTGGTGAGGGTAGGCGAAAAAGCGTAGCTTTTTATCCAGCAACCTGTAATAACGTTTATAATCACGTTTGTATTCATTTTTCATATTTAAAAACGTCACTCTGTCCACTAATGAGTCACTGTATATAAGGACAACGATGTGGGCTCCTACAGATTAGGCATATTATTTTAGATGTGTTGTAAGGTTTTATTTCAGTTTTGCATTGCCACAACCACTAGTGGCCACCAGAAATAAATGTTCAAATAAATATGAACAGTGGTTTTGAGAATACACTCTACCACTAATCCACCTGAAGAGCAGTCATGATGATGATGTATGTGACATTTATCTTAGCTTGCTATTCATCCATGATAATAGGACCCAATTCATTGCCTTTCTAACAATGAAACCTGACCACAATTGACTACCTCAATGGTTGATGATATTGGATCCAGGGGACAGACATTATCAATGAAACTATACCTAATGGGTTTCCCTTTCAAGGGAAGGCTGTTCAATTTTACTACAGTTACGTGAGGCCACAGGCTTTGTGAGTCTAGAGGGAGTTGATCAACACCAACACAATTCATTGGAGTTCAGTGGGAGTTTGCAGTAAACATGGCTCAGAGCACTTTTGTGAGCCACTGACCCTTGTCACTTCAAGACATCTGCCCTGGTAACCTGACCCAACTACAAGCACAAAGCTACACCATTATGATAGCCAATTCATCTAAATTACCATATGCTACTTTAAAATGGACAGATTAAACAACCTGTTCTTCTTAACGATGAGTACCCTACAAACTCATCATTAAGCTCGGGGCCTTGGATCTGAATCCCGCCCTGTGCAACTTGGTCCTGGACTTCGTGACGGGCCGCACCCAAGGTGGTGAAGGTAGGAAACAACACCTCCACTTCGCTGATCCTCCACACAGGGGCCCCACAAGGGTGCGTGCTCAGCCCCCTCCTGTACTCCCTGTTCACCCATGACTGCGTGGCCAAGCACACCTCCAACTCAATCTTCAAGTTTGCAGACGACACAACAGTAGTAGGCCCGATTACCAACAATGACAAGACAGCCTACAGGGAGGAGGTGAGGGCCCTGGGAGAGTGGTGCCAGGAAAATAACTTCTCACTCAACGTCAATGAAATAAAGGAGCTGATCGTGGTCTTCAGGAAACAGCAGAGGGAGCACGCTCCTATCCACATCGACAGGACCACAGTGGAGAAGGTAGGAAGCTTCAAGTTCCTCGACATACACATCACTGATGATCTGAATTGGTCCACCCACACAGACAATGTGGTGAAGAAGGCACCTCTCCAACCTCAGGAGGCTGAAGAAATTTGGCTTCGCACCTAAAACCCTCACAAACTTTTACAGATACACACCTCCAGAGGGTGGTGCGGTCTGCCCAATGTATCACCGGGTGCCTTCCAGGACACCTACAGTACCTGATGTTATAGGAAGGCCAAAAAGATCATCAAGGACATCAACCACCAGAGCCACAGCCTGATCACCCTGCTATCATCCAGAAGGTGAGATTAGTACAAGTGCATCAAAGCTGGGACAGAGAGACTGAAAAACAGCTTTTATCTCAAGGCCATCAGACTGTTAAAAAGCCATCGCTAGCTGCTTACGCAACCTTGCACCTTAGAGGCTGCTGCCTTATAGACATGGATTCACTGGTCACTTTAATAATGGAACACTAGTCACTTTAATATTCTTTACATACTGCTTTACTCATCGCATATGTATATAGTGTATTCTATACTACTATATTTTAGTCAATGCCACTCCAACATTGCTCATCCTAATATTTATATATTTCTTAACTCCATTCTTTTACTTTTAGATGTGTGTGTATTGTTGTGAATTGTTAGATACTACTGCACTGTTGGAGCTAAGAACACAAGCATTTTGCTCCACCCACAATAACATCTGCTAAGTGTGTGTAACTGACCAATAACATCTGCTAAGCATGTGTAACTGACCAATAACATCTGCTAAGCATGTGTAACTGACCAATAACATCTGCTAAGTATGTGTAACTGACCAATAACATCTGCTAAGTATGTGTAACTGACTAATAACATCTGCTAAGTATGTGTAACTGACCAATAACATCTGCTAAGCATGTGTAACTGACCAATAACATCTGCTAAGTGTGTGTAACTGACCAATAACATCTGCTAAGTATGTGTAACTGACCAATAACATCTGCTAAGTATGTGTAACTGACCAATAACATCTGCTAAGTATGTGTAACTGACCAATAACATCTGCTAAGCATGTGTAACTGACCAATAACATCTGCTAAGCATGTGTAACTGACCAATAACATCTGCTAAGTATGTGTAACTGACCAATAACATCTGCTAAGTGTGTGTAACTGACCAATAACATCTGCTAAGTATGTGTAACTGACCAATAACATCTGCTAAGTGTGTGTAACTGACCAATAACATCTGCTAAGCGTGTGTAACTGACCAATAACATCTGCTAAGTATGTGTAACTGACCCATAACATCTGCTAAGCATGTGTAACTGACCAATAACATCTGCTAAGTATGTGTAACTGACCAATAACATCTGCTAAGTGTGTGTAACTGACCAATAACATCTGCTAAGTATGTGTAACTGACCAATAACATCTGCTAAGTGTGTGTAACTGACCAATAACATCTGCTAAGTGTGTGTAACTGACCAATAACATCTGCTAAGTATGTGTAACTGACCAATAAAATTAGATTTGATTTAACCCTGCTGCATCATCTGAGACCTTGATTGACGGAAGGTCTTTTCTACAATCTTTGTCAGTGAGATACAGCAACTGATAAAACACTAGACAAAGTAAAACACTAGACAAAGAAGTGAAATGCTTAAAAATAAAATGTATACTATTTATTCCATTCCTAGAGAGGTTGGAGTGACCAATTGACAAATATTTGGTCCCGGCTGCTGTGTTTCAAAACGTTTGGAGAGGATAAGTGATGAAAAGGCTCTTATGACTCAGATTTATGCTCTGAGAATGTTTACAGGAGAGATTCTGGAGAACTTACACAACCATTACATCAGCTTTGTCTTTATACACAAAGACACCTGTTTGTCTGAACTGAGGATCTCTTTATGCTTTTAAGGAAACCGCAGTTGTTTTGTTGTTGTGAAGGGTCTCTCGCTGAGTCATTAGCTATTGCTTCCACTCACAACCTACACTATACCACAGCACATGTACACTTACAGTTACTCTCCTTTTGTAACCTTTTTTGAGAATTTACTGGATGAAATATCTACATTTTGGAGTTGTCTCCATAGACCAACTCTTCTTCATATTGTGCCTATAAGACACATGATCTTCTTTCTCCTTATTCGGTTATTAGCTTTGGGGGTACATTGCATGTCGGTGTAGTTGCAGAATGCGTAGTGAACGTGATACAGTGAAGTGAGGGGGGCTGGTGTCCCGGTTTGATTTTGTCTACGGCTAATGCCATACCCATGACATTTTGTAGTTGAATTGAACCTTAGCATGTATGGTATGGAGGCAGACAGGAAGTAGATCTGTCCTACCCCTGAGTAGAGGAAATATAAAAAATACTATTCTCTCTACAGCTGCTGGTTTAGAGAGAAACACAGCTGCATGGGTTCAAATAGTATTCTGGTTTAGAGAGAAACACAGCTGCATGGGTTCAAATAGTATTCTGGTTTCGAGTGGAGAACACAGCTGCATGGGTTCAAATAGTATTCTGGTTTAGAGAGAAACACAGCTGCATGGGTTCAAATAGTATTCTGGTTTAGAGTGGAGAACACAGCTGCATGGGTTCAAATAGTATTCTGGTTTAGAGAGGAACACAGCTGCATGGGTTCAAATACTATTCTGGTTTAGAGGAGAACACAGCTGCATGGGTTCAAATAGTATTCTGGTTTAGAGAGGAGAACACAGCTGCATGGGTTCAAATACTATTCTGGTTTAGAGAGGAACACAGCTGCATGGGTTCAAATACTATTCTGGTTTAGAGAGGAGAACACAGCTGCATGGGTTCAAATACTATTCTGGTTTAGAGAGGAGAACACAGCTGCATGGGTTCAAATACTATTCTGGTTTAGAGGAAAACACAGCTGCATGGGTTCAAATACTATTCTGGTTTAGACAGGAGAACACAGCTGCATGGGTTCAAATACTATTCTGGTTTAGAGGAGAACACAGCTGCATGGGTTCAAATACTATTCTGGTTTAGAGGAAAACACAGCTGCATGGGTTCAAATACTATTCTGGTTTAGAGAGGAACACAGCTGCATGGGTTCAAATACTATTCTGGTTTAGAGGAGAACACAGCTGCATGGGTTCAAATACTATTCTGGTTTAGAGAGGAACACAGCTGCATGGGTTCAAATACTATTCTGGTTTAGAGAGGAGAACACAGCTGCATGGGTTCAAATACTATTCTGGTTTAGAGAGGAGAACACAGCTGCATGGGTTCAAATACTATTCTGGTTTAGAGAGGAACACACAGCTACATGGGTTGAAATAGTATTCTGGTTTAGAGTGGAGAACACAGCTGCATGGGTTCAAATACTATTCTGGTTTAGACAGGAGAACACAGCTGCATGGGTTCAAATACTATTCTGGTTTAGGGGAAAACACAGCTGCATGGGTTCAAATACTATTCTGGTTTAGAGAGGAGAACACAGCTGCATGGGTTCAAATACTATTCTGGTTTAGAGAGGAACACACAGCTACATGGGTTGAAATAGTATTCTGGTTTAGAGTGGAGAACACAGCTGCATGGGTTCAAATACTATTCTGGTTTAGACAGGAGAACACAGCTGCATGGGTTCAAATACTATTCTGGTTTAGAGGAAAACACAGCTGCATGGGTTCAAATACTATTCTGGTTTAGAGAGGAGAACACAGCTGCATGGGTTCAAATACTATTCTGGTTTAGAGAGGAACACAGCTGCATGGGTTCAAATACTATTCTGGTTTAGAGGAAAACACAGCTGCATGGGTTCAAATACTATTCTGGTTTAGAGAGAAACACAGCTGCATGGGTTCAAATGCTATTCTGGTTTAGAGGAGAACACAGCTGCATGGGTTCAAATACTATTCTGGTTTAGAGAGGAACACAGCTATATGGGTTCAAATGCTATTCTGGTTTAGAGAGGAGAACACAGCTGCATGGGTTCAAATACTATTCTGGTTTAGAGAGGAACACAGCTGCATGGGTTCAAATACTATTCTGGTTTAGAGAGGAGAACACAGCTGCATGGGTTCAAATACTATTCTGGTTTAGAGGAGAACACAGCTGCATGGGTTCAAATACTATTCTGGTTTAGAGAGGAGAACACAGCTGCATGGGTTCAAATGCTATTCTGGTTTAGAGGAGAACACAGCTGCATGGGTTCAAATAGTATTCTGGTTTAGAGGAAAACACAGCTGGATGGGTTCAAATACTATGAAAAATCGTTCCAAAAACTTAATCTGTGCTTGATCGACTTTGTCCGGCTGAATGGAACAAACAGAGCAGTCCCAAAACTGCAAACCTCCAGGCAGGCATCTGAAACTCCAGGCAGGCTTAAGAAAATTCTTAAAGTATTTGAAAGATTTCAAATAGTGTTTTCACCCAGGTGTTCAGTAGAAAACCCAGATAAAATGTGATGATATAATCCAATTTACCTTTGTAAAATCTTTGAATTGTTTACGTCCCTACGCAAACAAATAATATAAATAAATTAAAATAAATCTGTGCGTTATCATTCAATTGCTCTGTTTGGATCTCTATGTGTGCAAAGTAAGTTCAGCTCTAGACCCCATGGCAGCGGTTGTAACTGCTTTCCTCCTCCTCTTCATCCGAAGAGGAGGAGCAGGGATTCGATCAAAACGCAGCGTTGTGAAATGACATGATTTATTTAAACAAGACGAAAAAAACGAACTACACTTGAATAATTAACAAAACAAATAAACGATGTAGACAGACCTGGACACGAACTTACATATAACACGAAGAACGCATGAACAGGAAACAGACTACATACAAACCGAACGAATGAACGATACTGAAACAGTCCCGTGTGGCATAACATACAGACACTGACACAGGAGACAACCACCCACAAACAAACAGTGTGAAAACACCTACCTTAATATGGCTCTCAATCAGAGGAAATGAAAACCACCTGCCTCTAATTGAGAGCCATATCAGGTCACCCTTAAACAAACATAGAAACACATAACATTGACTACCCACCCAAACTCACGCCCTGACCGTCAAACACATACAAAATAACAGAAAACCGGTCAGGAACGTGACAGCGGTATAGTTAACTGTTCAGCTCTAGGCCCCATGGCAGCGGTATAGTTAACTGTTCAGCTCTAGACCCCATGGCAGCGGTATAGTTAACTGTTCAGCTCTAGACCCCGTGGCAGTGGTATAGTTAACTGTTCAGCTCTAGACCCCATGACAGCGGTATAGTTAACTGTTCAGCTCTAGACCCCATGGCAGCGGTATAGTTAACTGTTCAGCTCTAGGCCCCATGGCAGCGGTATAGTTAACTGTTCAGCTCTAGGCCCCATGGCAGCAGTATAGTTAACTGTTCAGCTCTAGGCCCCATGGCAGCGGTATAGTTAACTGTTCAGCTCTAGGCTCCATGGCAGCGGTATAGTTAACTGTTCAGCTCTAGACCCCATGGCAGCGGTATAGTTAACTGTTCAGCTCTAGGCTCCATGGCAGCGGTATAGTTAACTGTTCAGCTCTAGGCTCCATGGCAGCGGTATAGTTAACTGTTCAGCTCTAGACCCCATGGCAGCGGTATAGTTAACTGTTCAGCTCTAGGTCCCATGGCAGCAGTATAGTTAACTGTTCAGCTCTAGGTCCCATGGCAGCGGTATAGTTAACTGTTCAGCTCTAGGATCCATGGCAGCGGTATAGTTAACTGTTCAGCTCTAGACCCCATGGCAGCGGTATAGTTAACTGTTCAGCTCTAGGCTCCATGGCAGCGGTATAGTTAACTGTTCAGCTCTAGACCCCATGGCAGCGGTATAGTTAACTGTTCAGCTCTAGGCTCCATGGCAGCGGTATAGTTAACTGTTCAGCTCTAGGCTCCATGGCAGCGGTATAGTTAACTGTTCAGCTCTAGGCCCCATGGCAGCGGTATAGTTAACTGTTCAGCTCTAGGCTCCATGGCAGCGGTATAGTTAACTGTTCAGCTCTAGACCCCATGGCAGCGGTATAGTTAACTGTTCAGCTCTAGACCCCATGGCAGCGGTATAGTTAACTGTTCAGCTCTAGGCCCCATGGCAGCGGTATAGTTAACTGTTCAGCTCTAGGTCCCATGGCAGCAGTATAGTTAACTGTTCAGCTCTAGACCCCATGGCAGCGGTATAGTTAACTGTTCAGCTCTAGGCCCCATGGCAGCGGTATAGTTAACTGTTCAGCTCTAGGCCCCATGGCAGCGGTATAGTTAACTGTTCAGCTCTAGACCCCATGGCAGCGGTATAGTTAACTGTTCAGCTCTAGGCCCCATGGCAGCGGTATAGTTAACTGTTCAGCTCTAGACCCCATGGCAGCAGTATAATTAACTGTTCAGCTCTAGACCCCATGGCAGCGGTATAGTTAACTGTTCAGCTCTAGGCCCCATGGCAGCGGTATAGTTAACTGTTCAGCTCTAGACCCCATGGCAGCGGTATAGTTAACTGTTCAGCTCTAGGCCCCATGGCAGCAGTATAGTTAACTGTTCAGCTCTAGACCCCATGGCAGCAGTATAGTTAACTGTTCAGCTCTAGGCCCCATGGCAGCGGTATAGTTAACTGTTCAGCTCTAGGCCCCATGGCAGCAGTATAGTTAACTGTTCAGCTCTAGACCCCATGGCAGCGGTATAGTTAACTGTTCAGCTCTAGGCCCCATGGCAGCAGTATAGTTAACTGTTCAGCTCTAGGCCCCATGGCAGCGGTATAGTTAACTGTTCAGCTCTAGGTCCCATGGCAGCAGTATAGTTAACTGTTCAGCACTAGGTCCCAGGGCAGTGGTATAGTTAACTGTTCAGCTCTAGGCCCCATGGCAGCGGTATAGTTAACTGTTCAGCTCTAGACCCCATGGCAGCGGTATAGTTAACTGTTCAGCTCTAGGCCCCATGGCAGCGGTATAGTTAACTGTTCAGCTCTAGGTCCCATGGCAGCAGTATAGTTAACTGTTCAGCTCTAGATCCCATGGCAGCGGTATAGTTAACTGTTCAGCTCTAGACCCCATGGCAGCGGTATAGTTAACTGTTCAGCTCTAGATCCCATGGCAGCAGTATAGTTAACTGTTCAGCTCTAGACCCCATGGCAGCGGTATAGTTAACTGTTCAGCTCTAGATCCCATGGCAGCGGTATAGTTAACTGTTCAGCTCTAGACCCCATGGCAGCGGTATAGTTAACTGTTCAGCTCTAGGCCCCATGGCAGCAGTATAGTTAACTGTTCAGCACTAGACCCCATGGCAGCGGTATAGTTAACTGTTCAGCTCTAGGCCCCATGGCAGCGGTATAGTTAACTGTTCAGCTCTAGGCCCCATGGCAGTGGTATAGTTAACTGTTCAGCTCTAGGCTCCATGGCAGCGGTATAGTTAACTGTTCAGCTCTAGGCCCCATGGCAGCGGTATAGTTAACTGTTCAGCTCTAGGCCCCATGGCAGCGGTATAGTTAACTGTTCAGCTCTAGGTCCCATGGCAGCGGTATAGTTAACTGTTCAGCTCTAGGCCCCATGGCAGCAGTATAGTTAACTGTTCAGCTCTAGACCCCATGGCAGCGGTATAGTTAACTGTTCAGCTCTAGGCTCCATGGCAGCAGTATAGTTAACTGTTCAGCTCTAGGCCCCATGGCAGCGGTATAGTTAACTGTTCAGCTCTAGGCCCCATGGCAGCGGTATAGTTAACTGTTCAGCTCTAGGCCCCATGGCAGCGGTATAGTTAACTGTTCAGCTCTAGGCCCCATGGCAGCGGTATAGTTAACTGTTCAGCTCTAGGCCCCATGGCAGCGGTATAGTTAACTGTTCAGCTCTAGGCTCCATGGCAGCGGTATAGTTAACTGTTCAGCTCTAGGCCCCATGGCAGCGGTATAGTTAACTGTTCAGCTCTAGGTCCCATGGCAGCGGTATAGTTAACTGTTCAGCTCTAGATCCCATGGCAGCGGTATAGTTAACTGTTCAGCTCTAGATCCCATGGCAGCAGTATAGTTAACTGTTCAGCTCTAGGTCCCATGGCAGCGGTATAGTTAACTGTTCAGCTCTAGATCCCATGGCAGCGGTATAGTTAACTGTTCAGCTCTAGACCCCATGGCAGCGGTATAGTTAACTGTTCAGCTCTAGATCCCATGGCAGCAGTATAGTTAACTGTTCAGCTCTAGACCCCATGGCAGCGGTATAGTTAACTGTTCAGCTCTAGGCCCCATGGCAGCGGTATAGTTAACTGTTCAGCTCTAGGCCCCATGGCAGCGGTATAGTTAACTGTTCAGCTCTAGATCCCATGGCAGCAGTATAGTTAACTGTTCAGCTCTAGGCCCCATGGCAGCGGTATAGTTAACTGTTCAGCTCTAGACCCCATGGCAGCGGTATAGTTAACTGTTCAGCTCTAGACCCCATGGCAGCGGTATAGTTAACTGTTCAGCTCTAGACCCCATGGCAGCAGTATAGTTAACTGTTCAGCTCTAGACCCCATGGCAGCGGTATAGTTAACTTTTCAGCTCTAGGCCCCTTGGCAGCGGTATAGTTAACTGTTCAGCTCTAGACCCCATGGCAGCGGTATAGTTAACTGTTCAGCTCTAGGCTCCATGACAGCAGTATAGTTAACTGTTCAGCTCTAGGCCCCATGGCAGCGGTATAGTTAACTGTTCAGCTCTAGACCCCATGGCAGCGGTATAGTTAACTGTTCAGCTCTAGACCCCATGGCAGCAGTATAGTTAACTGTTCAGCTCTAGGCTCCATGACAGCGGTATAGTTAACTGTTCAGCTCTAGGTCCCATGGCAGCGGTATAGTTAACTGTTCAGCTCTAGACCCCATGGCAGCGGTATAGTTAACTGTTCAGCTCTAGACCCCATGGCAGCGGTATAGTTAACTGTTCAGCTCTAGACCCCATGGCAGCGGTATAGTTAACTGTTCAGCTCTAGGTCCCATG
This sequence comes from Salvelinus fontinalis, assembly GCF_029448725.1. Taxonomy (NCBI): domain Eukaryota; kingdom Metazoa; phylum Chordata; class Actinopteri; order Salmoniformes; family Salmonidae; genus Salvelinus; species Salvelinus fontinalis. The sequence continues at coordinate 78,170,626 of NC_074670.1, forward strand.
GCAGCAGTATAGTTAACTGTTCAGCACTAGACCCCATGGCAGCGGTATAGTTAACTGTTCAGCTCTAGGCCCCATGGCAGTGGTATAGTTAACTGTTCAGCTCTAGGCCCCATGGCAGCGGTATAGTTAACTGTTCAGCTCTAGGCTCCATGGCAGCGGTATAGTTAACTTTTCAGCTCTAGGCCCCATGGCAGCGGTATAGTTAACTGTTCAGCTCTAGGCCCCATGGCAGCGGTATAGTTAACTGTTCAGCTCTAGGTCCCATGGCAGCGGTATAGTTAACTGTTCAGCTCTAGGCCCCATGGCAGCGGTATAGTTAACTGTTCAGCTCTAGACCCCATGGCAGCGGTATAGTTAACTGTTCAGCTCTAGGCTCCATGGCAGCAGTATAGTTAACTGTTCAGCTCTAGGCCCCATGGCAGCGGTATAGTTAACTGTTCAGCTCTAGGCCCCATGGCAGCGGTATAGTTAACTGTTCAGCTCTAGGCTCCATGGCAGCGGTATAGTTAACTGTTCAGCTCTAGGCCCCATGGCAGCAGTATAGTTAACTGTTCAGCTCTAGGCCCCATGGCAGCGGTATAGTTAACTGTTCAGCTCTAGGCCCCATGGCAGCGGTATAGTTAACTGTTCAGCTCTAGGCCCCATGGCAGCGGTATAGTTAACTGTTCAGCTCTAGGCTCCATGGCAGCGGTATAGTTAACTGTTCAGCTCTAGGCCCCATGGCAGCGGTATAGTTAACTGTTCAGCTCTAGGTCCCATGGCAGCGGTATAGTTAACTGTTCAGCTCTAGATCCCATGGCAGAGGTATAGTTAACTGTTCAGCTCTAGATCCCATGGCAGCAGTATAGTTAACTGTTCAGCTCTAGGTCCCATGGCAGCAGTATAGTTAACTGTTCAGCTCTAGATCCCATGGCAGCGGTATAGTTAACTGTTCAGCTCTAGACCCCATGGCAGCGGTATAGTTAACTGTTCAGCTCTAGATCCCATGGCAGCAGTATAGTTAACTGTTCAGCTCTAGACCCCATGGCAGCGGTATAGTTAACTGTTCAGCTCTAGGCCCCATGGCAGCGGTATAGTTAACTGTTCAGCTCTAGGCCCCATGGCAGCGGTATAGTTAACTGTTCAGCTCTAGATCCCATGGCAGCGGTATAGTTAACTGTTCAGCTCTAGACCCCATGGCAGCAGTATAGTTAACTGTTCAGCTCTAGGTCCCATGGCAGCAGTATAGTTAACTGTTCAGCTCTAGGCCCCATGGCAGCGGTATAGTTAACTGTTCATCTCTAGGTCCCATGGCAGCGGTATAGTTAACTGTTCAGCTCTAGACCCTATGGCAGCGGTATAGTTAACTGTTCAGCTCTAGGCTCCATGGCAGCAGTATAGTTAACTGTTCAGCTCTAGATCCCATGGCAGCAGTATAGTTAACTGTTCAGCTCTAGACCCCATGGCAGCGGTATAGTTAACTGTTCAGCTCTAGGCCCCATGGCAGCGGTATAGTTAACTGTTCAGCTCTAGGCCCCATGGCAGCGGTATAGTTAACTGTTCAGCTCTAGATCCCATGCCAGCGGTATAGTTAACTGTTCAGCTCTAGACCCCATGGCAGCAGTATAGTTAACTGTTCAGCTCTAGGTCCCATGGCAGCAGTATAGTTAACTGTTCAGCTCTAGGCCCCATGGCAGCGGTATAGTTAACTGTTCATCTCTAGGTCCCATGGCAGCGGTACAGTTAACTGTTCAGCTCTAGGCCCCATGGCAGCAGTATAGTTAACTGTTCAGCTCTAGGCTCCATGGCAGCGGTATAGTTAACTGTTCAGCTCTAGACCCCATGGCAGCAGTATAGTTAACTGTTCAGCTCTAGGCTCCATGACAGCGGTATAGTTAACTGTTCAGCTCTAGGTCCCATGGCAGCGGTATAGTTAACTGTTCAGCTCTAGACCCCATGGCAGCGGTATAGTTAACTGTTCAGCTCTAGACCCCATGGCAGCGGTATAGTTAACTGTTCAGCTCTAGACCCCATGGCAGCGGTATAGTTAACTGTTCAGCTCTAGGTCCCATGGCAGCAGTATAGTTAACTGTTCAGCACTAGACCCCATGGCAGCGGTATAGTTAACTGTTCAGCTCTAGGCCCCATGGCAGCGGTATAGTTAACTGTTCAGCTCTAGGCCCCATGGCAGTGGTATAGTTACCTGTTCAGCTCTAGGCTCCATGGCAGCGGTATAGTTAACTGTTCAGCTCTAGGCCCCATGGCAGCGGTATAGTTAACTGTTCAGCTCTAGGCCCCATGGCAGCGGTATAGTTAACTGTTCAGCTCTAGGTCCCATGGCAGCGGTATAGTTAACTGTTCAGCTCTAGGCCCCATGGCAGCGGTATAGTTAACTGTTCAGCTCTAGACCCCATGGCAGCGGTATAGTTAACTGTTCAGCTCTAGGCTCCATGGCAGCAGTATAGTTAACTGTTCAGCTCTAGGCCCCATGGCAGCGGTATAGTTAACTGTTCAGCTCTAGGCCCCATGGCAGCGGTATAGTTAACTGTTCAGCTCTAGGCCCCATGGCAGCGGTATAGTTAACTGTTCAGCTCTAGGCCCCATGGCAGCGGTATAGTTAACTGTTCAGCTCTAGGCCCCATGGCAGCGGTATAGTTAACTGTTCAGCTCTAGGCTCCATGGCAGCGGTATAGTTAACTGTTCAGCTCTAGGCCCCATGGCAGCGGTATAGTTAACTGTTCAGCTCTAGGTCCCATGGCAGCGGTATAGTTAACTGTTCAGCTCTAGATCCCATGGCAGCGGTATAGTTAACTGTTCAGCTCTAGATCCCATGGCAGCAGTATAGTTAACTGTTCAGCTCTAGGTCCCATGGCAGCGGTATAGTTAACTGTTCAGCTCTAGATCCCATGGCAGCGGTATAGTTAACTGTTCAGCTCTAGACCCCATGGCAGCGGTATAGTTAACTGTTCAGCTCTAGATCCCATGGCAGCAGTATAGTTAACTGTTCAGCTCTAGACCCCATGGCAGCGGTATAGTTAACTGTTCAGCTCTAGGCCCCATGGCAGCGGTATAGTTAACTGTTCAGCTCTAGGCCCCATGGCAGCGGTATAGTTAACTGTTCAGCTCTAGATCCCATGGCAGCAGTATAGTTAACTGTTCAGCTCTAGGCCCCATGGCAGCGGTATAGTTAACTGTTCAGCTCTAGACCCCATGGCAGCGGTATAGTTAACTGTTCAGCTCTAGACCCCATGGCAGCGGTATAGTTAACTGTTCAGCTCTAGACCCCATGGCAGCAGTATAGTTAACTGTTCAGCTCTAGACCCCATGGCAGCGGTATAGTTAACTTTTCAGCTCTAGGCCCCTTGGCAGCGGTATAGTTAACTGTTCAGCTCTAGACCCCATGGCAGCGGTATAGTTAACTGTTCAGCTCTAGGCTCCATGACAGCAGTATAGTTAACTGTTCAGCTCTAGGCCCCATGGCAGCGGTATAGTTAACTGTTCAGCTCTAGACCCCATGGCAGCGGTATAGTTAACTGTTCAGCTCTAGACCCCATGGCAGCAGTATAGTTAACTGTTCAGCTCTAGGCTCCATGACAGCGGTATAGTTAACTGTTCAGCTCTAGGTCCCATGGCAGCGGTATAGTTAACTGTTCAGCTCTAGACCCCATGGCAGCGGTATAGTTAACTGTTCAGCTCTAGACCCCATGGCAGCGGTATAGTTAACTGTTCAGCTCTAGACCCCATGGCAGCGGTATAGTTAACTGTTCAGCTCTAGGTCCCATGGCAGCAGTATAGTTAACTGTTCAGCACTAGACCCCATGGCAGCGGTATAGTTAACTGTTCAGCTCTAGGCCCCATGGCAGTGGTATAGTTAACTGTTCAGCTCTAGGCCCCATGGCAGCGGTATAGTTAACTGTTCAGCTCTAGGCTCCATGGCAGCGGTATAGTTAACTTTTCAGCTCTAGGCCCCATGGCAGCGGTATAGTTAACTGTTCAGCTCTAGGCCCCATGGCAGCGGTATAGTTAACTGTTCAGCTCTAGGTCCCATGGCAGCGGTATAGTTAACTGTTCAGCTCTAGGCCCCATGGCAGCGGTATAGTTAACTGTTCAGCTCTAGACCCCATGGCAGCGGTATAGTTAACTGTTCAGCTCTAGGCTCCATGGCAGCAGTATAGTTAACTGTTCAGCTCTAGGCCCCATGGCAGCGGTATAGTTAACTGTTCAGCTCTAGGCCCCATGGCAGCGGTATAGTTAACTGTTCAGCTCTAGGCTCCATGGCAGCGGTATAGTTAACTGTTCAGCTCTAGGCCCCATGGCAGCAGTATAGTTAACTGTTCAGCTCTAGGCCCCATGGCAGCGGTATAGTTAACTGTTCAGCTCTAGGCCCCATGGCAGCGGTATAGTTAACTGTTCAGCTCTAGGCCCCATGGCAGCGGTATAGTTAACTGTTCAGCTCTAGGCTCCATGGCAGCGGTATAGTTAACTGTTCAGCTCTAGGCCCCATGGCAGCGGTATAGTTAACTGTTCAGCTCTAGGTCCCATGGCAGCGGTATAGTTAACTGTTCAGCTCTAGATCCCATGGCAGAGGTATAGTTAACTGTTCAGCTCTAGATCCCATGGCAGCAGTATAGTTAACTGTTCAGCTCTAGGTCCCATGGCAGCAGTATAGTTAACTGTTCAGCTCTAGATCCCATGGCAGCGGTATAGTTAACTGTTCAGCTCTAGACCCCATGGCAGCGGTATAGTTAACTGTTCAGCTCTAGATCCCATGGCAGCAGTATAGTTAACTGTTCAGCTCTAGACCCCATGGCAGCGGTATAGTTAACTGTTCAGCTCTAGGCCCCATGGCAGCGGTATAGTTAACTGTTCAGCTCTAGGCCCCATGGCAGCGGTATAGTTAACTGTTCAGCTCTAGATCCCATGGCAGCGGTATAGTTAACTGTTCAGCTCTAGACCCCATGGCAGCAGTATAGTTAACTGTTCAGCTCTAGGTCCCATGGCAGCAGTATAGTTAACTGTTCAGCTCTAGGCCCCATGGCAGCGGTATAGTTAACTGTTCATCTCTAGGTCCCATGGCAGCGGTATAGTTAACTGTTCAGCTCTAGACCCTATGGCAGCGGTATAGTTAACTGTTCAGCTCTAGGCTCCATGGCAGCAGTATAGTTAACTGTTCAGCTCTAGATCCCATGGCAGCAGTATAGTTAACTGTTCAGCTCTAGACCCCATGGCAGCGGTATAGTTAACTGTTCAGCTCTAGGCCCCATGGCAGCGGTATAGTTAACTGTTCAGCTCTAGGTCCCATGGCAGCAGTATAGTTAACTGTTCAGCACTAGACCCCATGGCAGCGGTATAGTTAACTGTTCAGCTCTAGGCCCCATGGCAGTGGTATAGTTAACTGTTCAGCTCTAGGCCCCATGGCAGCGGTATAGTTAACTGTTCAGCTCTAGGCTCCATGGCAGCGGTATAGTTAACTTTTCAGCTCTAGGCCCCATGGCAGCGGTATAGTTAACTGTTCAGCTCTAGGCCCCATGGCAGCGGTATAGTTAACTGTTCAGCTCTAGGTCCCATGGCAGCGGTATAGTTAACTGTTCAGCTCTAGGCCCCATGGCAGCGGTATAGTTAACTGTTCAGCTCTAGACCCCATGGCAGCGGTATAGTTAACTGTTCAGCTCTAGGCTCCATGGCAGCAGTATAGTTAACTGTTCAGCTCTAGGCCCCATGGCAGCGGTATAGTTAACTGTTCAGCTCTAGGCCCCATGGCAGCGGTATAGTTAACTGTTCAGCTCTAGGCTCCATGGCAGCGGTATAGTTAACTGTTCAGCTCTAGGCCCCATGGCAGCAGTATAGTTAACTGTTCAGCTCTAGGCCCCATGGCAGCGGTATAGTTAACTGTTCAGCTCTAGGCCCCATGGCAGCGGTATAGTTAACTGTTCAGCTCTAGGCCCCATGGCAGCGGTATAGTTAACTGTTCAGCTCTAGGCTCCATGGCAGCGGTATAGTTAACTGTTCAGCTCTAGGCCCCATGGCAGCGGTATAGTTAACTGTTCAGCTCTAGGTCCCATGGCAGCGGTATAGTTAACTGTTCAGCTCTAGATCCCATGGCAGAGGTATAGTTAACTGTTCAGCTCTAGATCCCATGGCAGCAGTATAGTTAACTGTTCAGCTCTAGGTCCCATGGCAGCAGTATAGTTAACTGTTCAGCTCTAGATCCCATGGCAGCGGTATAGTTAACTGTTCAGCTCTAGACCCCATGGCAGCGGTATAGTTAACTGTTCAGCTCTAGATCCCATGGCAGCAGTATAGTTAACTGTTCAGCTCTAGACCCCATGGCAGCGGTATAGTTAACTGTTCAGCTCTAGGCCCCATGGCAGCGGTATAGTTAACTGTTCAGCTCTAGGCCCCATGGCAGCGGTATAGTTAACTGTTCAGCTCTAGATCCCATGGCAGCGGTATAGTTAACTGTTCAGCTCTAGACCCCATGGCAGCAGTATAGTTAACTGTTCAGCTCTAGGTCCCATGGCAGCAGTATAGTTAACTGTTCAGCTCTAGGCCCCATGGCAGCGGTATAGTTAACTGTTCATCTCTAGGTCCCATGGCAGCGGTATAGTTAACTGTTCAGCTCTAGACCCTATGGCAGCGGTATAGTTAACTGTTCAGCTCTAGGCTCCATGGCAGCAGTATAGTTAACTGTTCAGCTCTAGATCCCATGGCAGCAGTATAGTTAACTGTTCAGCTCTAGACCCCATGGCAGCGGTATAGTTAACTGTTCAGCTCTAGGCCCCATGGCAGCGGTATAGTTAACTGTTCAGCTCTAGGCCCCATGGCAGCGGTATAGTTAACTGTTCAGCTCTAGATCCCATGCCAGCGGTATAGTTAACTGTTCAGCTCTAGACCCCATGGCAGCAGTATAGTTAACTGTTCAGCTCTAGGTCCCATGGCAGCAGTATAGTTAACTGTTCAGCTCTAGGCCCCATGGCAGCGGTATAGTTAACTGTTCATCTCTAGGTCCCATGGCAGCGGTACAGTTAACTGTTCAGCTCTAGGCCCCATGGCAGCAGTATAGTTAACTGTTCAGCTCTAGGCTCCATGGCAGCGGTATAGTTAACTGTTCAGCTCTAGACCCCATGGCAGCAGTATAGTTAACTGTTCAGCTCTAGGCTCCATGACAGCGGTATAGTTAACTGTTCAGCTCTAGGTCCCATGGCAGCGGTATAGTTAACTGTTCAGCTCTAGACCCCATGGCAGCGGTATAGTTAACTGTTCAGCTCTAGACCCCATGGCAGCGGTATAGTTAACTGTTCAGCTCTAGACCCCATGGCAGCGGTATAGTTAACTGTTCAGCTCTAGGTCCCATGGCAGCAGTATAGTTAACTGTTCAGCACTAGACCCCATGGCAGCGGTATAGTTAACTGTTCAGCTCTAGGCCCCATGGCAGCGGTATAGTTAACTGTTCAGCTCTAGGCCCCATGGCAGTGGTATAGTTACCTGTTCAGCTCTAGGCTCCATGGCAGCGGTATAGTTAACTGTTCAGCTCTAGGCCCCATGGCAGCGGTATAGTTAACTGTTCAGCTCTAGGCCCCATGGCAGCGGTATAGTTAACTGTTCAGCTCTAGGTCCCATGGCAGCGGTATAGTTAACTGTTCAGCTCTAGGCCCCATGGCAGCGGTATAGTTAACTGTTCAGCTCTAGACCCCATGGCAGCGGTATAGTTAACTGTTCAGCTCTAGGCTCCATGGCAGCAGTATAGTTAACTGTTCAACTCTAGGCCCCATGGCAGCGGTATAGTTAACTGTTCAGCTCTAGGCCCCATGGCAGCGGTATAGTTAACTGTTCAGCTCTAGGCTCCATGGCAGCGGTATAGTTAACTGTTCAGCTCTAGGCCCCATGGCAGCAGTATAGTTAACTGTTCAGCTCTAGGCCCCATGGCAGCGGTATAGTTAACTGTTCAGCTCTAGGCCCCATGGCAGCGGTATAGTTAACTGTTCAGCTCTAGGCCCCATGGCAGCGGTATAGTTAACTGTTCAGCTCTAGGCTCCATGGCAGCGGTATAATTAACTGTTCAGCTCTAGGCCCCATGGCAGCGGTATAGTTAACTGTTCAGCTCTAGGTCCCATGGCAGCGGTATAGTTAACTGTTCAGCTCTAGATCCCATGGCAGCGGTATAGTTAACTGTTCAGCTCTAGATCCCATGGCAGCAGTATAGTTAACTGTTCAGCTCTAGGTCCCATGGCAGCAGTATAGTTAACTGTTCAGCTCTAGATCCCATGGCAGCGGTATAGTTAACTGTTCAGCTCTAGACCCCATGGCAGCGGTATAGTTAACTGTTCAGCTCTAGATCCCATGGCAGCAGTATAGTTAACTGTTCAGCTCTAGACCCCATGGCAGCGGTATAGTTAACTGTTCAGCTCTAGGCCCCATGGCAGCGGTATAGTTAACTGTTCATCTCTAGGTCCCATGGCAGCGGTATAGTTAACTGTTCAGCTCTAGGCCCCATGGCAGCAGTATAGTTAACTGTTCAGCTCTAGGCTCCATGGCAGCAGTATAGTTAACTGTCAGCTCTAGGCCCCATGGCAGCGGTATAGTTAACTGTTCAGCTCTAGACCCCATGGCAGCGGTATAGTTAACTGTTCATCTCTAGACCCCATGGCAGCGGTATAGTTAACTGTTCAGCTCTAGACCCCATGGCAGCAGTATAGTTAACTGTTCAGCTCTAGACCCCATGGCAGCGGTATAGTTAACTTTTCAGCTCTAGGCCCCTTGGCAGCGGTATAGTTAACTGTTCAGCTCTAGACCCCATGGCAGCGGTATAGTTAACTGTTCAGCTCTAGGCTCCATGGCAGCAGTATAGTTAACTGTTCAGCTCTAGGCCCCATGGCAGCGGTATAGTTAACTGTTCAGCTCTAGACCCCATGGCAGCGGTATAGTTAACTGTTCAGCTCTAGACCCCATGGCAGCAGTATAGTTAACTGTTCAGCTCTAGGCTCCATGGCAGCGGTATAGTTAACTGTTCAGCTCTAGACCCCATGGCAGCGGTATAGTTAACTGTTCAGCTCTAGACCCCATGGCAGCGGTATAGTTAACTGTTCAGCTCTAGGCCCCATGGCAGTGGTATAGTTACCTGTTCAGCTCTAGGCCCCATGGCAGCGGTATAGTTAACTGTTCAGCTCTAGGTCCCATGGCAGCAGTATAGTTAACTGTTCAGCACTAGGTCCCAGGGCAGTGGTATAGTTAACTGTTCAGCTCTAGGCCCCATGGCAGCGGTATAGTTAACTGTTCAGCTCTAGACCCCATGGCAGCGGTATAGTTAACTGTTCAGCTCTAGGCCCCATGGCAGCGGTATAGTTAACTGTTCAGCTCTAGGTCCCATGGCAGCAGTATAGTTAACTGTTCAGCTCTAGATCCCATGGCAGCGGTATAGTTAACTGTTCAGCTCTAGACCCCATGGCAGCGGTATAGTTAACTGTTCAGCTCTAGATCCCATGGCAGCAGTATAGTTAACTGTTCAGCTCTAGACCCCATGGCAGCGGTATAGTTAACTGTTCAGCTCTAGATCCCATGGCAGCGGTATAGTTAACTGTTCAGCTCTAGACCCCATGGCAGCGGTATAGTTAACTGTTCAGCTCTAGGCCCCATGGCAGCAGTATAGTTAACTGTTCAGCACTAGACCCCATGGCAGCGGTATAGTTAACTGTTCAGCTCTAGGCCCCATGGCAGCGGTATAGTTAACTGTTCAGCTCTAGGCCCCATGGCAGTGGTATAGTTAACTGTTCAGCTCTAGGCTCCATGGCAGCGGTATAGTTAACTGTTCAGCTCTAGGCCCCATGGCAGCGGTATAGTTAACTGTTCAGCTCTAGGCCCCATGGCAGCGGTATAGTTAACTGTTCAGCTCTAGGTCCCATGGCAGCGGTATAGTTAACTGTTCAGCTCTAGGCCCCATGGCAGCAGTATAGTTAACTGTTCAGCTCTAGACCCCATGGCAGCGGTATAGTTAACTGTTCAGCTCTAGGCTCCATGGCAGCAGTATAGTTAACTGTTCAGCTCTAGGCCCCATGGCAGCGGTATAGTTAACTGTTCAGCTCTAGGCCCCATGGCAGCGGTATAGTTAACTGTTCAGCTCTAGGCCCCATGGCAGCGGTATAGTTAACTGTTCAGCTCTAGGCCCCATGGCAGCGGTATAGTTAACTGTTCAGCTCTAGGCCCCATGGCAGCGGTATAGTTAACTGTTCAGCTCTAGGCTCCATGGCAGCGGTATAGTTAACTGTTCAGCTCTAGGCCCCATGGCAGCGGTATAGTTAACTGTTCAGCTCTAGGTCCCATGGCAGCGGTATAGTTAACTGTTCAGCTCTAGATCCCATGGCAGCGGTATAGTTAACTGTTCAGCTCTAGATCCCATGGCAGCAGTATAGTTAACTGTTCAGCTCTAGGTCCCATGGCAGCGGTATAGTTAACTGTTCAGCTCTAGATCCCATGGCAGCGGTATAGTTAACTGTTCAGCTCTAGACCCCATGGCAGCGGTATAGTTAACTGTTCAGCTCTAGATCCCATGGCAGCAGTATAGTTAACTGTTCAGCTCTAGACCCCATGGCAGCGGTATAGTTAACTGTTCAGCTCTAGGCCCCATGGCAGCGGTATAGTTAACTGTTCAGCTCTAGGCCCCATGGCAGCGGTATAGTTAACTGTTCAGCTCTAGATCCCATGGCAGCAGTATAGTTAACTGTTCAGCTCTAGGCCCCATGGCAGCGGTATAGTTAACTGTTCAGCTCTAGACCCCATGGCAGCGGTATAGTTAACTGTTCAGCTCTAGACCCCATGGCAGCGGTATAGTTAACTGTTCAGCTCTAGACCCCATGGCAGCAGTATAGTTAACTGTTCAGCTCTAGACCCCATGGCAGCGGTATAGTTAACTTTTCAGCTCTAGGCCCCTTGGCAGCGGTATAGTTAACTGTTCAGCTCTAGACCCCATGGCAGCGGTATAGTTAACTGTTCAGCTCTAGGCTCCATGACAGCAGTATAGTTAACTGTTCAGCTCTAGGCCCCATGGCAGCGGTATAGTTAACTGTTCAGCTCTAGACCCCATGGCAGCGGTATAGTTAACTGTTCAGCTCTAGACCCCATGGCAGCAGTATAGTTAACTGTTCAGCTCTAGGCTCCATGACAGCGGTATAGTTAACTGTTCAGCTCTAGGTCCCATGGCAGCGGTATAGTTAACTGTTCAGCTCTAGACCCCATGGCAGCGGTATAGTTAACTGTTCAGCTCTAGACCCCATGGCAGCGGTATAGTTAACTGTTCAGCTCTAGACCCCATGGCAGCGGTATAGTTAACTGTTCAGCTCTAGGCTCCATGGCAGCAGTATAGTTAACTGTTCAGCTCTAGGCCCCATGGCAGCGGTATAGTTAACTGTTCAGCTCTAGGCCCCATGGCAGCGGTATAGTTAACTGTTCAGCTCTAGGCCCCATGGCAGCGGTATAGTTAACTGTTCAGCTCTAGGCCCCATGGCAGCGGTATAGTTAACTGTTCAGCTCTAGGCCCCATGGCAGCGGTATAGTTAACTGTTCAGCTCTAGGCTCCATGGCAGCGGTATAGTTAACTGTTCAGCTCTAGGCCCCATGGCAGCGGTATAGTTAACTGTTCAGCTCTAGGTCCCATGGCAGCGGTATAGTTAACTGTTCAGCTCTAGATCCCATGGCAGCGGTATAGTTAACTGTTCAGCTCTAGATCCCATGGCAGCAGTATAGTTAACTGTTCAGCTCTAGGTCCCATGGCAGCGGTATAGTTAACTGTTCAGCTCTAGATCCCATGGCAGCGGTATAGTTAACTGTTCAGCTCTAGACCCCATGGCAGCGGTATAGTTAACTGTTCAGCTCTAGATCCCATGGCAGCAGTATAGTTAACTGTTCAGCTCTAGACCCCATGGCAGCGGTATAGTTAACTGTTCAGCTCTAGGCCCCATGGCAGCGGTATAGTTAACTGTTCAGCTCTAGGCCCCATGGCAGCGGTATAGTTAACTGTTCAGCTCTAGATCCCATGGCAGCAGTATAGTTAACTGTTCAGCTCTAGGCCCCATGGCAGCGGTATAGTTAACTGTTCAGCTCTAGACCCCATGGCAGCGGTATAGTTAACTGTTCAGCTCTAGACCCCATGGCAGCGGTATAGTTAACTGTTCAGCTCTAGACCCCATGGCAGCAGTATAGTTAACTGTTCAGCTCTAGACCCCATGGCAGCGGTATAGTTAACTTTTCAGCTCTAGGCCCCTTGGCAGCGGTATAGTTAACTGTTCAGCTCTAGACCCCATGGCAGCGGTATAGTTAACTGTTCAGCTCTAGGCTCCATGACAGCAGTATAGTTAACTGTTCAGCTCTAGGCCCCATGGCAGCGGTATAGTTAACTGTTCAGCTCTAGACCCCATGGCAGCGGTATAGTTAACTGTTCAGCTCTAGACCCCATGGCAGCAGTATAGTTAACTGTTCAGCTCTAGGCTCCATGACAGCGGTATAGTTAACTGTTCAGCTCTAGGTCCCATGGCAGCGGTATAGTTAACTGTTCAGCTCTAGACCCCATGGCAGCGGTATAGTTAACTGTTCAGCTCTAGACCCCATGGCAGCGGTATAGTTAACTGTTCAGCTCTAGACCCCATGGCAGCGGTATAGTTAACTGTTCAGCTCTAGGTCCCATGGCAGCAGTATAGTTAACTGTTCAGCACTAGACCCCATGGCAGCGGTATAGTTAACTGTTCAGCTCTAGGCCCCATGGCAGTGGTATAGTTAACTGTTCAGCTCTAGGCCCCATGGCAGCGGTATAGTTAACTGTTCAGCTCTAGGCTCCATGGCAGCGGTATAGTTAACTTTTCAGCTCTAGGCCCCATGGCAGCGGTATAGTTAACTGTTCAGCTCTAGGCCCCATGGCAGCGGTATAGTTAACTGTTCAGCTCTAGGTCCCATGGCAGCGGTATAGTTAACTGTTCAGCTCTAGGCCCCATGGCAGCGGTATAGTTAACTGTTCAGCTCTAGACCCCATGGCAGCGGTATAGTTAACTGTTCAGCTCTAGGCTCCATGGCAGCAGTATAGTTAACTGTTCAGCTCTAGGCCCCATGGCAGCGGTATAGTTAACTGTTCAGCTCTAGGCCCCATGGCAGCGGTATAGTTAACTGTTCAGCTCTAGGCTCCATGGCAGCGGTATAGTTAACTGTTCAGCTCTAGGCCCCATGGCAGCAGTATAGTTAACTGTTCAGCTCTAGGCCCCATGGCAGCGGTATAGTTAACTGTTCAGCTCTAGGCCCCATGGCAGCGGTATAGTTAACTGTTCAGCTCTAGGCCCCATGGCAGCGGTATAGTTAACTGTTCAGCTCTAGGCTCCATGGCAGCGGTATAGTTAACTGTTCAGCTCTAGGCCCCATGGCAGCGGTATAGTTAACTGTTCAGCTCTAGGTCCCATGGCAGCGGTATAGTTAACTGTTCAGCTCTAGATCCCATGGCAGAGGTATAGTTAACTGTTCAGCTCTAGATCCCATGGCAGCAGTATAGTTAACTGTTCAGCTCTAGGTCCCATGGCAGCAGTATAGTTAACTGTTCAGCTCTAGATCCCATGGCAGCGGTATAGTTAACTGTTCAGCTCTAGACCCCATGGCAGCGGTATAGTTAACTGTTCAGCTCTAGATCCCATGGCAGCAGTATAGTTAACTGTTCAGCTCTAGACCCCATGGCAGCGGTATAGTTAACTGTTCAGCTCTAGGCCCCATGGCAGCGGTATAGTTAACTGTTCAGCTCTAGGCCCCATGGCAGCGGTATAGTTAACTGTTCAGCTCTAGATCCCATGGCAGCGGTATAGTTAACTGTTCAGCTCTAGACCCCATGGCAGCAGTATAGTTAACTGTTCAGCTCTAGGTCCCATGGCAGCAGTATAGTTAACTGTTCAGCTCTAGGCCCCATGGCAGCGGTATAGTTAACTGTTCATCTCTAGGTCCCATGGCAGCGGTATAGTTAACTGTTCAGCTCTAGACCCTTTGGCAGCGGTATAGTTAACTGTTCAGCTCTAGGCTCCATGGCAGCAGTATAGTTAACTGTTCAGCTCTAGATCCCATGGCAGCAGTATAGTTAACTGTTCAGCTCTAGACCCCATGGCAGCGGTATAGTTAACTGTTCAGCTCTAGGCCCCATGGCAGCGGTATAGTTAACTGTTCAGCTCTAGGCCCCATGGCAGCGGTATAGTTAACTGTTCAGCTCTAGATCCCATGCCAGCGGTATAGTTAACTGTTCAGCTCTAGACCCCACGGCAGCAGTATAGTTAACTGTTCAGCTCTAGGTCCCATGGCAGCAGTATAGTTAACTGTTCAGCTCTAGGCCCCATGGCAGCGGTATAGTTAACTGTTCATCTCTAGGTCCCATGGCAGCGGTACAGTTAACTGTTCAGCTCTAGGCCCCATGGCAGCAGTATAGTTAACTGTTCAGCTCTAGGCTCCATGGCAGCGGTATAGTTAACTGTTCAGCTCTAGACCCCATGGCAGCAGTATAGTTAACTGTTCAGCTCTAGGCTCCATGACAGCGGTATAGTTAACTGTTCAGCTCTAGGTCCCATGGCAGCGGTATAGTTAACTGTTCAGCTCTAGACCCCATGGCAGCGGTATAGTTAACTGTTCAGCTCTAGACCCCATGGCAGCGGTATAGTTAACTGTTCAGCTCTAGACCCCATGGCAGCGGTATAGTTAACTGTTCAGCTCTAGGTCCCATGGCAGCAGTATAGTTAACTGTTCAGCACTAGACCCCATGGCAGCGGTATAGTTAACTGTTCAGCTCTAGGCCCCATGGCAGCGGTATAGTTAACTGTTCAGCTCTAGGCCCCATGGCAGTGGTATAGTTACCTGTTCAGCTCTAGGCTCCATGGCAGCGGTATAGTTAACTGTTCAGCTCTAGGCCCCATGGCAGCGGTATAGTTAACTGTTCAGCTCTAGGCCCCATGGCAGCGGTATAGTTAACTGTTCAGCTCTAGGTCCCATGGCAGCGGTATAGTTAACTGTTCAGCTCTAGGCCCCATGGCAGCGGTATAGTTAACTGTTCAGCTCTAGACCCCATGGCAGCGGTATAGTTAACTGTTCAGCTCTAGGCTCCATGGCAGCAGTATAGTTAACTGTTCAACTCTAGGCCCCATGGCAGCGGTATAGTTAACTGTTCAGCTCTAGGCCCCATGGCAGCGGTATAGTTAACTGTTCAGCTCTAGGCTCCATGGCAGCGGTATAGTTAACTGTTCAGCTCTAGGCCCCATGGCAGCAGTATAGTTAACTGTTCAGCTCTAGGCCCCATGGCAGCGGTATAGTTAACTGTTCAGCTCTAGGCCCCATGGCAGCGGTATAGTTAACTGTTCAGCTCTAGGCCCCATGGCAGCGGTATAGTTAACTGTTCAGCTCTAGGCTCCATGGCAGCGGTATAGTTAACTGTTCAGCTCTAGGCCCCATGGCAGCGGTATAGTTAACTGTTCAGCTCTAGGTCCCATGGCAGCGGTATAGTTAACTGTTCAGCTCTAGATCCCATGGCAGCGGTATAGTTAACTGTTCAGCTCTAGATCCCATGGCAGCAGTATAGTTAACTGTTCAGCTCTAGGTCCCATGGCAGCAGTATAGTTAACTGTTCAGCTCTAGATCCCATGGCAGCGGTATAGTTAACTGTTCAGCTCTAGACCCCATGGCAGCGGTATAGTTAACTGTTCAGCTCTAGATCCCATGGCAGCAGTATAGTTAACTGTTCAGCTCTAGACCCCATGGCAGCGGTATAGTTAACTGTTCAGCTCTAGGCCCCATGGCAGCGGTATAGTTAACTGTTCATCTCTAGGTCCCATGGCAGCGGTATAGTTAACTGTTCAGCTCTAGGCCCCATGGCAGCAGTATAGTTAACTGTTCAGCTCTAGACCCCATGGCAGCGGTATAGTTAACTGTTCATCTCTAGACCCCATGGCAGCGGTATAGTTAACTGTTCAGCTCTAGACCCCATGGCAGCAGTATAGTTAACTGTTCAGCTCTAGACCCCATGGCAGCGGTATAGTTAACTTTTCAGCTCTAGGCCCCTTGGCAGCGGTATAGTTAACTGTTCAGCTCTAGACCCCATGGCAGCGGTATAGTTAACTGTTCAGCTCTAGGCTCCATGGCAGCAGTATAGTTAACTGTTCAGCTCTAGGCCCCATGGCAGCGGTATAGTTAACTGTTCAGCTCTAGACCCCATGGCAGCGGTATAGTTAACTGTTCAGCTCTAGACCCCATGGCAGCGGTATAGTTAACTGTTCAGCTCTAGGCTCCATGGCAGCGGTATAGTTAACTGTTCAGCTCTAGACCCCATGGCAGCGGTATAGTTAACTGTTCAGCTCTAGGCCCCATGGCAGCGGTATAGTTAACTGTTCATCTCTAGGTCCCATGGCAGCGGTATAGTTAACTGTTCAGCTCTAGGCCCCATGGCAGCAGTATAGTTAACTGTTCAGCTCTAGACCCCATGGCAGCGGTATAGTTAACTGTTCATCTCTAGACCCCATGGCAGCGGTATAGTTAACTGTTCAGCTCTAGACCCCATGGCAGCAGTATAGTTAACTGTTCAGCTCTAGACCCCATGGCAGCGGTATAGTTAACTTTTCAGCTCTAGGCCCCTTGGCAGCGGTATAGTTAACTGTTCAGCTCTAGACCCCATGGCAGCGGTATAGTTAACTGTTCAGCTCTAGGCTCCATGGCAGCAGTATAGTTAACTGTTCAGCTCTAGGCCCCATGGCAGCGGTATAGTTAACTGTTCAGCTCTAGACCCCATGGCAGCGGTATAGTTAACTGTTCAGCTCTAGACCCCATGGCAGCGGTATAGTTAACTGTTCAGCTCTAGGCTCCATGGCAGCGGTATAGTTAACTGTTCAGCTCTAGACCCCATGGCAGCGGTATAGTTAACTGTTCAGCTCTAGACCCCATGGCAGCGGTATAGTTAACTGTTCAGCTCTAGGCCCCATGGCAGCGGTATAGTTAACTGTTCAGCTCTAGGCTCCATGGTAACTCCTGTTGGACGTGGCCATAAAACTCTGATAGAAGAAACAGATGCCTGTCCACAAGGTGACCTGTCATATTTCATCTCTGTCTTCTTTCAATAACTACAGAAGAGATGCAGCCCCAACAACCACTCTCTTTTAGATAAAATTGTATATCTATCCATTTGTATGTGTTACTTTGAAAATGTGAGAAATTACATTTCAAATACTTTCCTCTCTTCCTGACCATTATTTAAAACATGATTAAATAAATAACTGTACACACAGCAAATACTATTGCACACACACGCACGCACGCACACACACACACACACACACACACACACACACACGAACACTCATGTAGTGTTTCTCTGTTTGTTTGAGGAGGGTAACAGTGGTCCTATACAGGTCTCAGGGGCGTCACAACCTTTCAGTCTTCCCTGATGATGTAGAGGGGTCCTCAGCTGTCCAGCTCTATGCTAACCCACCCCTCCCTGAGAAATGCCCATTAAAGAATTAGAATGTTCCCCTTCAATGCGCCAGCCAGTAAAGAGACCCACAAACATATAGCACACTAACAAAAGATGTACTGTTAAGAATCCTACCATGACTCCTTAAGGAGTCCTACCATTACTCCTTAAGGATCCTACCGTTACTCCTTAAGGATCCTACCATTACTCCTTAAGGAGCCTACCATTACTCCTTAAGGATCCTACCATTACTCCTTAAGGATCCTACCATTACTCCTTAAGGATCCTACCGTTACTCCTTAAGGATCCTACCATTACTCCTTAAGGATCCTACCATTACTCCTTAAGGATCCTACCATGACTCCTTAAGGATCCTACCATTACTCCTTAAGGAGTCCTTAAGGAGCCTACCATTACTCCTTAAGGAGCCTACCATTACTCCTTAAGGATCCTACCATTACTCCTTAAGGAGCCTACCATTACTCCTTAAGGATCCTACCATTACTCCTTAAGGATCCTACCGTTACTCCTTAAGGATCCTACCATTACTCCTTAAGGAGTCCTTAAGGAGCCTACCATTGCTCCTTAAGGATCCTACCATTACTCCTTAAGGATCCTACCATTACTCCTTAAGAATCCTACCATGACTCCTTAAGGAGCCTACCATTAGTCCTTAAGGAGTCCTTAAGGATCCTACCATTACTCCTTAAGGATCCTACCATTATTCCTTAAGGATCCTACCATTACTCCTTGAGGATCCTACCATTACTCCTTAAGGATCCTACCATTATTCCTTAAGGATCCTACCATTACTCCTTAAGGATCCTACCGTTACTCCTTAAGGAGTCCTTAAGGATCCTACCATTACTCCTTAAGGATCCTACCATTATTCCTTAAGGATCCTACCATTACTCCTTAAGGATCCTACCATTATTCCTTAAGGATCCTACCGTTACTCCTTAAGGATCCTACCATTACTCCTTAAGGATCCTACCATTACTCCTTAAGGATCCTACCATTACTCCTTAAGGATCCTACCGTTACTCCTTAAGGATCCTACCATTACTCCTTAAGGATCCTACCATTACTCCTTAAGGATCCTACCATGACTCCTTAAGGATCCTACCATTACTCCTTAAGGAGTCCTTAAGGAGCCTACCATTACTCCTTAAGGAGCCTACCATTACTCCTTAAGGATCCTACCGTTACTCCTTAAGGATCCTACCATTACTCCTTAAGGAGTCCTTAAGGAGCCTACCATTACTCCTTAAGGAGTCCTTAAGGAGCCTACCATTGCTCCTTAAGGATCCTACCATTACTCCTTAAGAATCCTACCATGACTCCTTAAGGAGCCTACCATTAGTCCTTAAGGAGTCCTTAAGGATCCTACCATTACTCCTTAAGGATCCTACCATTATTCCTTAAGGATCCTACCATTACTCCTTGAGGATCCTACCATTACTCCTTAAGGATCCTACCGTTACTCCTTAAGGAGTCCTTAAGGATCCTACCATTACTCCTTAAGGATCCTACCATTATTCCTTAAGGATCCTACCATTACTCCTTAAGGATCCTACCATTACTCCTTAAGGATCCTACCGTTACTCCTTAAGGATCCTACCATTACTCCTTAAGGAGCCTACCATTACTCCTTAAGGAGCCTACCATTACTCCTTAAGGAGCCTACCATTACTCCTTAAGGATCCTACCATTACTCCTTAAGGATCCTACCATTACTCCTTAAGGATCCTACCATTACTCCTTAAGGATCCTACCGTTACTCCTTAAGGATCCTACCATTACTCCTTAAGGATCCTACCGTTACTCCTTAAGGATCCTACCATGACTCCTTAAGGATCTTACCATTACTCCTTAAGGAGTCCTTAAGGAGCCTACCATTACTCCTTAAGGAGCCTACCATTACTCCTTAAGGATCCTACCGTTACTCGTTAAGGATCCTACCATGACTCCTTAAGGATCCTACCATTACTCCTTAAGGAGTCCTTAAGGAGCCTACCATTACTCCTTAAGGATCCTACCATTACTCCTTAAGGATCCTACCATTACTCCTTAAGAATCCTACCATGACTCCTTAAGAAGCCTACCATTAGTCCTTAAGGAGTCCTTAAGGATCCTACCATTACTCCTTAAGGATCCTACCATTATTCCTTAAGGATCCTACCATTACTCCTTGAGGATCCTACCATTACTCCTTAAGGATCCTACCATTATTCCTTAAGGATCCTACCATTACTCCTTAAGGATCCTACCGTTACTCCTTAAGGAGTCCTTAAGGATCCTACCATTACTCCTTAAGGAGCCTACCATTAGTCCTTAAGGAGTCCTTAAGGATCCTACCATTACTCCTTAAGGATCCTACCATTATTCCTTAAGGATTCTACCATTACTCCTTAAGGATCCTACCATTATTCCTTAAGGATCCTACCGTTACTCCTTAAGGATCCTACCATTACTCCTTAAGGAGCCTACCATTACTCCTTAAGGAGCCTACCATTAGTCCTTAAGGATCCTACCATTACTCCTTAAGGAGCCTACCATTAGTCCTTAAGGATCCTACCATTACTCCTTAAGGAGTCCTTAAGGAGCCTACCATTGCTCCTTAAGGATCCTACCATTACTCCTTAAGGATCCTACCATTACTCCTTAAGAATCCTACCATGACTCCTTAAGGAGCCTACCATTAGTCCTTAAGGAGTCCTTAAGGATCCTACCATTACTCCTTAAGGATCCTACCATTATTCCTTAAGGATCCTACCATTACTCATTGAGGATCCTACCATTACTCCTTACGGATCCTACCATTATTCCTTAAGGATCCTACCATTACTCCTTAAGGATCCTACCGTTACTCCTTAAGGAGTCCTTAAGGAGCCTACCATTACTCCTTAAGGAGTCCTTAAGGAGCCTACCATTACTTCTTAAGGATCCTACCATTACTCCTTAAGGATCCTACCATTACTCCTTAAGGATCCTACCATTACTCCTTAAGGAGCCTACCATTACTCCTTAAGGATCCTACCATTATTCCTTAAGGAGTCCTTAAGGATCCTACCATTACTCCTTAAGGATCCTACCATTACTCCTTAAGGATCCTACCATTACTCCTTAAGGAGCCTACCATTAGTCCTTAAGGAGCCTACCATTACTCCTTAAGGAGCCTACCATTACTCCTTAAGGAGCCTACCATTACTCCTTAAGGAGCCTACCATTAGTCCTTAAGGATCCTACCATTACTCCTTAAGGAGCCTACCATTACTCCTTAAGGATCCTACCATTACTCCTTAAGGATCCTACCATTACTCCTTAAGGAGCCTACCATTAGTCCTTAAGGATCCTACCATTACTCCTTAAGGAGCCTACCATTACTCCTTAAGGATCCTACCGTTACTCCTTAAGGATCCTACCATTACTCCTTAAGGAGTCCTTAAGGAGCCTACCATTACTCCTTAAGGAGTCCTTAAGGAGCCTACCATTGCTCCTTAAGGATCCTACCATTACTCCTTAAGAATCCTACCATGACTCCTTAAGGAGCCTACCATTAGTCCTTAAGGAGTCCTTAAGGATCCTACCATTACTCCTTAAGGATCCTACCATTATTCCTTAAGGATCCTACCATTACTCCTTGAGGATCCTACCATTACTCCTTAAGGATCCTACCGTTACTCCTTAAGGAGTCCTTAAGGATCCTACCATTACTCCTTAAGGATCCTACCATTATTTCTTAAGGATCCTACCATTACTCCTTAAGGATCCTACCATTACTCCTTAAGGATCCTACCGTTACTCCTTAAGGATCCTACCATTACTCCTTAAGGAGCCTACCATTACTCCTTAAGGAGCCTACCATTACTCCTTAAGGAGCCTACCATTACTCCTTAAGGATCCTACCATTACTCCTTAAGGATCCTACCATTACTCCTTAAGGATCCTACCATTACTCCTTAAGGATCCTACCGTTACTCCTTAAGGATCCTACCATTACTCCTTAAGGATCCTACCGTTACTCCTTAAGGATCCTACCATGACTCCTTAAGGATCTTACCATTACTCCTTAAGGAGTCCTTAAGGAGCCTACCATTACTCCTTAAGGAGCCTACCATTACTCCTTAAGGATCCTACCGTTACTCGTTAAGGATCCTACCATGACTCCTTAAGGATCCTACCATTACTCCTTAAGGAGTCCTTAAGGAGCCTACCATTACTCCTTAAGGATCCTACCATTACTCCTTAAGGATCCTACCATTACTCCTTAAGAATCCTACCATGACTCCTTAAGAAGCCTACCATTAGTCCTTAAGGAGTCCTTAAGGATCCTACCATTACTCCTTAAGGATCCTACCATTATTCCTTAAGGATCCTACCATTACTCCTTGAGGATCCTACCATTACTCCTTAAGGATCCTACCATTATTCCTTAAGGATCCTACCATTACTCCTTAAGGATCCTACCGTTACTCCTTAAGGAGTCCTTAAGGATCCTACCATTACTCCTTAAGGAGCCTACCATTAGTCCTTAAGGAGTCCTTAAGGATCCTACCATTACTCCTTAAGGATCCTACCATTATTCCTTAAGGATTCTACCATTACTCCTTAAGGATCCTACCATTATTCCTTAAGGATCCTACCGTTACTCCTTAAGGATCCTACCATTACTCCTTAAGGAGCCTACCATTACTCCTTAAGGAGCCTACCATTAGTCCTTAAGGATCCTACCATTACTCCTTAAGGAGCCTACCATTAGTCCTTAAGGATCCTACCATTACTCCTTAAGGAGTCCTTAAGGAGCCTACCATTGCTCCTTAAGGATCCTACCATTACTCCTTAAGGATCCTACCATTACTCCTTAAGAATCCTACCATGACTCCTTAAGGAGCCTACCATTAGTCCTTAAGGAGTCCTTAAGGATCCTACCATTACTCCTTAAGGATCCTACCATTATTCCTTAAGGATCCTACCATTACTCCTTGAGGATCCTACCATTACTCCTTAAGGATCCTACCATTATTCCTTAAGGATCCTACCATTACTCCTTAAGGATCCTACCGTTACTCCTTAAGGAGTCCTTAAGGAGCCTACCATTACTCCTTAAGGAGTCCTTAAGGAGCCTACCATTACTTCTTAAGGATCCTACCATTACTCCTTAAGGATCCTACCATTACTCCTTAAGGATCCTACCATTACTCCTTAAGGAGCCTACCATTACTCCTTAAGGATCCTACCATTATTCCTTAAGGAGTCCTTAAGGATCCTACCATTACTCCTTAAGGATCCTACCATTACTCCTTAAGGATCCTACCATTACTCCTTAAGGAGCCTACCATTAGTCCTTAAGGAGCCTACCATTACTCCTTAAGGAGCCTACCATTACTCCTTAAGGAGCCTACCATTACTCCTTAAGGAGCCTACCATTAGTCCTTAAGGATCCTACCATTACTCCTTAAGGAGCCTACCATTACTCCTTAAGGATCCTACCATTACTCCTTAAGGATCCTACCATTACTCCTTAAGGAGCCTACCATTAGTCCTTAAGGATCCTACCATTACTCCTTAAGGAGCCTACCATTAGTCCTTAAGGATCCTACCATTACTCCTTAAGGATACTACCATTACTCCTTAAGGATCCTACCATTACTCCTTAAGGATCCTACCAATACTCCTTAAGGAGCCTACCATTACTCCTTAAGGATCCTACCATTACTCCTTAAGGAGTCTACCATTAGTCCTAGGTTAGGATCTTCTGTGATATCTCAGAGGCACACTGGCTCTGGCAGCCAAAGCAGCCAAATACTCCACCTAAACGTGAATTGATTCTCAATTGCGGTACGGTTATAGAAAGATAAATCCCTCTACTTTCATATCACATAAAAAGTATTTCACAAATGCAAAATCTACACTTACTGTATACTGTTTTAACCTGTTTTAACCAGCTTTATCACAGTTGCAAATGACAGTATTTTTCAGTGACAACATATTTCTGGAGGTCCTTCTTCCACTACATACAGGAGCATGCTAGATAGCTAATTAGCACAAGTGGTCCCTCTGTCTTCTGTCTTCGACAAACAAGCCCTGTAACATGGAGATATGGCCGCGAGGGAACACTAACCCCATAATTAAAAAGGTGTGTATCAATTTTCTGTACAGCACTTTGAGATATCAGCTGATGTACGAAGGGCTATATAAATAAATTTGATTTGATTTAACCTTTTGGTTTTTTGAAAAGTATTTCTTGCTGATATGAAAGATAAGGTCCTTATGCTTTCAAAACAGGTCAGACCGAGCGTCGGGGCTCATCACAAAACTCCCCAGTACAGAAGACCCCTTCGTCTAATGACTCCTATGTGTAAAGGTCACTCTAGAACACATAGACAGGAAGGAAGAGAAGGTCTTACAGTCTTATTTTAGAATGTATGCATTTATTATTTTAGAATGTCTACATTTTTTCCCTCATTAATCTACACACAATACCCCATAATGACAAAGTGAAAACAGGTTTTTTGAAATGTTTGCAAAGGTATTTAAAATGAAAAACAGAAATGCCTTATTTACATAACTATTCAGTTCCTTTGCTATGAGACCAAAACATTTCTGCAGCATTGAAGGTTCCCAAGAATGCAATGGCCTCAATAATTCTTCAATGGAAGAAGTTTGGAACCACCAAGACTCTTCCTAGAGTTGGCTGCCCGGCCAAACTGAGAAATTGGAGGAGAAGGACCTTGGTCAAGGAGGTGACCAAGAACCCAATGGTCACTCTGACAGAGTTCCAGAGTTCCTCTGTGGAGATGGGAGAACCTTCCAGAAGGACAACCATCTCTGCAGCACTCCACCAATCAGGCCTTAATGGTAGCGTGGCCAGACGGAAGCCACTCCTCAGTAAAAGGCACATGACAGCCTGCTTGGAGTTGGCCAGAAGGCACCTAAAGGACTCTCAGACCACGAGACACAAGATTCTCTGTTCTGGTGAAACCAAGATTGAACTATTTGGCCTGAATGCCAAGCGTCATGTCTGGAGGAAACCTGGCACCATCCCTACGGTGAAGCATGGTGGTGGCAGCATCATGCTGTGGGGATGTTTGTCAGCGTCAGGGAGACTAGTCAGGATCAAGGGAAGATGAACGGAGAAAAGTACAGAGAGATGAAAACCTGCTCCAAAGCACTCCGGACCTCAGACTGGGGCGAAGGTTCACCTTCCAACAGGGCAATGAGGCTAAGCACACAGGACCTCAGACTGGGGCGACGGTTCACCTTCCAACAGGGCAATGAGGCTAAGCACACAGGACCTCAGACTGGGGCGACGGTTCACCTTCCAACAGGGCAATGAGGCTAAGCACTCAGGACCTCAGACTGGGGCGACGGTTCACCTTCCAACAGGGCAATGAGGCTAAGCACTCAGGACCTCAGACTGGGGCGACGGTTCACCTTCCAACAGGACAATGAGGCTAAGCACTCAGGACCTCAGACTGGGGCGACGGTTCACCTTCCAACAGGGCAATGAGGCTAAGCACTCAGGACCTCAGACTGGGGCGACGGTTCACCTTCCAACAGGGCAATGAGGCTAAGCACACAGGACCTCAGACTGGGGCGATGGTTCACCTTCCAACAGGGCAATGAGGCTAAGCACACAGCCAAGACAACGCACAAGTGGCTTTGGGCTAAGACTGAATGTCCTTGAGTGGCCCAGCCAGAGCCCGGACTTGAACCCAATCGAACATCTGACCTGAAAATAGCTGTGCAGCGATGCTTCCCATCCAGCCTGACAGAGCTTGAGAGAATCTGCAGAGAAGAATAGGAGAATCTCCCCAAATACAGGTGTACCAAGCGTGTAGCGTCATACCCAAGAAGACTCAAGGCTGTAATCACTGCCAAAGGTGCTTCAACAAAGTACTGAGTAAAGGGTCTGAATACTTTAAAAAATGTCAGTTTTTAAATTTGAATTAAATGTGCAAAAACTTCTATAAACCTGTTTTTGGTTTGCCATTATGGGGTATTGTGTGTAGATTGATGATGGGAAAAAATATTTAATCAATTTTAGAATAAGGCTGTAACGTAACAAAATGTGGAAAAAGTCAAGAGGTCTGAATACTTTCCAAATGCACTGTAGTCTACTAATATTGATCAGAACACCTAACCCTCAAATCTCCCTGAACTAACCCCCAAACCTCCAACCTCCCTGAACTAAACCCTGACACCTGACCCTCCAACCTCCCTGCTCCCTCTCTCTCTCTGTGTGAGGAACTGACCCTCTAACCTCCCTGAACTAACCCCTGACACTCCAACCTCCCTGCTCTCTCTCTCTCTGTGTGTGAGGAACTGACCCTCCAACCTCCCTGCTCCCTCTCTCTTTCTGTGTGAGGAACTGACCCTCTAACCTCCCTGAACTAACCCCTGACACTCCAACCTCCCTGCTCCCTCTCTCTCTCTGTGTGAGGAACTGACCCTCCAACCTCCCTGCTCCCTCTCTTTCTCTGTGTGAGGAACTGACCCTCTAACCTCCCTGAACTAACCCCTGACACTCCAACCTCCCTGCTCCCTCTCTCTCTCTCTGTGTGAGGAACTGACCCTCCGACCTCCCTGCTCCCTCTCTCTCTCTCTGTGTGAGGAACTGACCCTCCAACCTCCCTGAACTAACCCCTGACACTCCAACCTCCCTGCTCCCTCTCTCTCTCTGTGTGAGGAACTGACCCTCCAACCTCCCTGCTCCCTCTCTTTCTCTGTGTGAGGAACTGACCCTCTAACCTCCCTGAACTAACCCCTGACACTCCAACCTCCCTGCTCCCTCTCTCTCTCTCTGTGTGAGGAACTGACCCTCCGACCTCCCTGCTCCCTCTCTCTCTCTCTGTGTGAGGAACTGACCCTCCAACCTCCCTGCTCCCTCTCTCTCTCTGTGTGAGGAACTGACCCTCTAACCTCCCTGCTCCCTCTCTCTCTCTCTGTGTGAGGAACTGACACTCCGACCTCCCTGCTCCCTCTCTCTCTCTCTCTCTCTCTCTCTCTGTGTGTGAGGAACTGACCCTCCAACCTCCCTGCTCCCTCTCTCTCTCTGTGTGAGGAACTGACCCTCCGGCCTCCCTGCTCCCTCTCTCTCTCTCTGTGTGAGGAACTGACCCTCCAACCTCCCTGCTCCCTCTCTCTCTCTGTGTGAGGAACTGACCCTCTAACCTCCCTGCTCCCTCTCTCTCTCTCTGTGTGAGGTACTGACCCTCCGACCTCCCTGCTCCCTCTCTCTCTCTCTCTCTCTCTCTCTCTCTCTCTCTCTCTCTCTCTGTGTGAGGAACTGACCCTCCAACCTCCCTGCTCCCTCTCTCTCTGTGTGAGGAACTGACCCTCCAACCTCCCTGCTCCCTCTCTCTCTCTGTGTGAGGAACTGACCCTCTAACCTCCCTGCTCCCTCTCTCTCTCTCTGTGTGAGGAACTGACCCTCCGACCTCCCTGCTCCCCCTCTCTCTCTCTCTCTCTCTCTCTCTCTCTCTCTCTCTCTCTCTGTGTGAGGAACTGACCCTCCAACCTCCCTGCTCCCTCTCTCTCTCTGTGTGAGGAACTGACCCTCTAACCTCCCTGCTCCCTCTCTCTCTCTCTGTGTGAGGAACTGACCCTCCGACCTCCCTGCTCCCTCTCTCTCTCTCTCTCTCTCTCTCTCTCTCTCTCTCTCTCTCTCTCTCTCTCTCTCTGTGTGTGAGGAACTGACCCTCCAACCTCCCTGCTCCCTCCCTCTCTCTGTGTGAGGAACTGACCCTCCAACCTCCCTGTTCCCTCTCTCTGTGTGTGAGGAACTGACCCTCCAACCTCCCTGCTCCCTCTCTCTCTCTCTGTGTGAGGAACTGACCCTCCAACCTCCCTGTTCCCTCTCTCTGTGTGTGAGGAACTGACCCTCCAACCTCCCTGCTCCCTCTCTCTGTCTGAGGAACTGACCCTCTAACCTCCCTGCTCCCTCTCTCTCTGTGTGAGGAACTGACCCTCCAACCTCCCTGCTCCCTCTCGCTCTCTCTCTGTGTGAGGAACTGACCCTCTAACCTCCCTGCTCCCTCTCTCTCTCTGTGTGTGAGGAACTGACCCTCCAACCTCCCTGCTCCCTCTCTCTCTCTCTCTGTGTGAGGAACTGACCCTCTAACCTCCCTGCTCCCTCTCGCTCTCTCTCTGTGTGAGGAACTGACCCTCTAACCTCCCTGCTCCCTCTCTCTCTGTGTGAGGAACTGACCCTCCAACCTCCCTGCTCCCTCTCTCTCTCTCTCTGTGTGAGGAACTGACCCTCTAACCTCCCTGCTCCCTCTCTCTCTCTCTCTCTCTCTGTGTGTGAGGAACTGACCCCCAACCTCCCTGCTCCCTCTCGCTCTCTCTCTGTGTGAGGAACTGACCCTCTAACCTCCCTGCTCCCTCTCTCTCTGTGTGAGGAACTGACCCTCCAACCTCCCTGCTCTCTCTCTCTCTGTGTGAGGAACTGACCCTCCAACCTCCCTGCTCCCTCTCTCTCTCTCTCTGTGTGAGGAACTGACCCTCTAACCTCCCTGCTCCCTCTCCCTCTCTCTCTGTGTGGAAGTGAGCTAGTATAAAATACCACATGGTCAATGAAGCATTATAATGGTATGGAGGGGAACAAGAGAGGTCTTTTAGAGACTGGTATTGTAGATTTATTGGTCTTCCTTCATCCCTGACACACACTGGAATCTACAGGATCCTACAGCTGGGTTGAAATTATTCCTAAAGTTTGTCTGACTGACTGGACTTTAAGCTTTAGTCTGCCTTGTTTGCTGGACCCTCTAGAAACCAATGCTTCATGCTCGCCTTGGTCGATTTGGCAAGCCCTCCTGTGTGTTCAGTCAAATATTTGTGTGGTAGACCTAAATCAACATGAATTTAATGATTAGCTCCAGTGTGAGGAAGTCCCAAGGCTGTAGAGGTAGAGAGGTATTACTTTACAGCAGCTTAAGTCAACTTCTGGGTCGGCATCAAAGCTGCAGCAACTCCCAGTCTCCCTCGCTGGATCTTGAGGGCTTTAAAAGTATTCTGTTTGGCATAAAAGCTGAAGCAGTGTCTGAGGGAAACACCTTGGAATGTGTCTTGTTCCATTCGCCCAAATACTACCCATCGAGGGCAGACAGGGCAGAAAGGGCAGACAGGGCAGACAAGGCAGAAAGGGCAGACAGGGCAGACAAGGCAGACAGGGCAGACAAGGCAGACAGGGCAGACAGGGCAGACAAGGCAGACAGGGAAGACAGGGCAGACAAGGCAGACAGGGCAGACAGGGCAGACAGGGCAGACAAGGCAGACAGGGCAGACAGGGCAGACAAGGCAGACAGGGCAGACAGGGCAGACAAGGCAGACAGGGCAGACAGGGCAGACAGGGAAGACAAGGCAGACAGGGCAGACAGGGAAGACAGGGTAGACAGCAGAGCTCTGTGCAGTTGGTTAAAATGTGGTCTAGATCCTGTAGCTGGCACCCTGACAGCGTAACTAACCCTGGCAGTGTAATTAACCCTGGCAATGTAATCTAGAATGTTCCTTATCACTGTTAGCTTGTGTCATCATTATCCTTTTACTAAAACATATTGGATTCACTTTTGAATAGTTTGATGCATTATTCGTAAATGTGCATAATATTACTAGAAATCATTCATCAGTGATTGTATTGCCTTCAAGTGTAGAATTACACCACATAT
Organism: Salvelinus fontinalis; assembly: GCF_029448725.1. Classification (NCBI taxonomy): domain Eukaryota; kingdom Metazoa; phylum Chordata; class Actinopteri; order Salmoniformes; family Salmonidae; genus Salvelinus; species Salvelinus fontinalis. The sequence continues at coordinate 78,199,732 of NC_074670.1, forward strand.
AACAGACTGACCCCCCCCCCCCCCCCCCCCCCCCCGCACATAGACTACTGCAGCATAGCTACTGGAGGCTGAGATGGGAGGGGTCGGGGAACACTGTGGCCCTGTCTGACGATACTCCTGGACCAGGCCAACCAGGCAGGATATAACCCCACTCACTTTGCCAAAGCACAGCCCCCACACCACTAGAGGGATATCAACAGACCACCAACGTCCTACCCTGAGACAAGGCTGAGTATAGCCCACGAAGATCTCCCCCACCGCACGAGTCCTGGGGGGGGGGGGGGGGGGGGGACCGGACAGGAAGATCAAGTCAGTGACTCAACCCACTCAAAGTCGAATATAGTGAAAAAAGCCTGGCACGACGTGACGCACCCCTCCTAGGGACGGCATGGAAGAGCACCAGTAAGCCAGTGACTCAGCCCACGCAATAGGGTCAGAGGAAGACAATCCCATTTAGCAATGTATTCATCCCTGCTTGCTGAAACACTCTGGGTGAGACAGTTGTATTAACAAAAAGCAGTTTTGTCAGAGTTCCCAGTCCAGGGTTCCCAGTCCAAACCAATGACTGAATCTATTGGCTGAGAAACTTTGTTCAGGTCAAACTGAGAATTTCTGTGGTAAAATAGATGTCCTGGCTTTGATACTCTCTACAGTGGATATCCTCAGAAGGCTAGATGACGTGGCTATGAGAAGTTCTACAGTAGATGTCCTCAGAAGGTGAAATATCCATGTATCTAATGGCTGACCCAGGCATTAGCTTGAGGAGCTGATGCAAGTCTTCATGTCTCAGACGAGGGATGGCATTGCATTTGGCACTAATTTGATGACCAATAAATGTATCTCAAAAATATATTTGTTCACGTGAATTAATCTATTTTCTTTCCATATCATTACTGTATTTGTGGTAAAATAAGATTGACTCCGTTAGTTTGACTTATTTTCGTATTTTCTTTTTTGTGCAAAAGGTTTTCATTCCCCACGCCTATCTTGGCTCACTCCCCACGCCCCTCCCCAGAACTGTTTCCTTCACTATATATTCATGGTCGCATCGTTATCGGACTTGTCTGGAGTGCGGAGGCGGACGGAATAAAGGGGAAAAGGTCAAAAATGCAGCACTTAACTTTATTCACTCTGGCGCTCACCTTGATTGCAACGATTTGTTTGGCAAAGTCACCCTATCAATCAGTTCTTCAACACAGCAGGATAAGAGGCCGGCAGCATGGGTAAGGCTGCTAACTTATTCAAGTGATGATGTGCACTTAGAACCTTCTGCGCTATGCAATTCACAGCAAACATGACTTTTGTTCGTATAATTACGAAGGAGGATTGTTGTTTTATGTTAGAAAAATATAGAACCTACAACGCCTACTAATTTTTTAATGGCATACTTTGTTGTGCTTCACAACTGCAAAGCAATGAAATATTCTCTCATCTCTTTTTAGACCCAACGTGTGCGCGATGCAAAAGATACAAGGGACTGACAAGAAATACTTCACCAACTGCAAGCAATGGTACCATCGCAAGATCTGCGGCAAGCAGACGTGAGTGTAATATAAACACGTTATTAACATGCATGTTGATTTTAATGGTTGACAGTGAGTTGATTTATTATAACGTGCTGCGTCAATATATTTGTATTTAGCCTACTGGTGTAGACTATAAATCTAGTGTGGATGGATAGGATGCGCTTCATCAGAAAGGATGAGGATCCCAAACTTTTTGTTGGTCATTTGTGCTGAGCAGACCATTTCCTTTATTGTTCATTTAGATACGCAAACAATAGATTTCAAGAAGGATTTATGAGTTTTCCACTGGTTTAAATGAGGAATTTTCCTTTCGTGTGGGTTTCATGAAGGAGAACTCCCAACTAAGATTGTCAAGCTGAAAACATTAGACCTTCACCTCTATTCTGCTGGAAGCTGCAGGGGTAAGGACGGAAACCAACAGATGTGGGATGTAAACCATAGCATAGATGTACAGTAAATGGCGTACAGTGAGAAGGAATTGCTTTGACTTTGAGTTATGCTCAAATTAGTCCCAAACACCAGCTTGCATAAAATCTCCCCATCTTCAAAGAGTAAGTGTGATGAAGGTGACCGTTTTAAAGAGTACATAAGTGAAATTCCTTCCTGAATCAGTAGCCACAAATAGTTACGTCGCGAACGAAACATAATGACTCGCTGTTGTAAAAGTGACATGCAGTGAGGTCTGTTTTCAATCATCTTCTGGGATTGAGGTTGTTATTACAAAACCTTGTTAAGATTGGTTCAGTTGGTAACCAGAATGTTAAAGTGGGAAATGCTTTTTCTTCATCATTTTACGAGAACCTATCCTGCGGTCATTGGGTTCTGCCAGGACAGTCTGATGCCAGTGTAGATGAGACAGGGAGTGCGTTCAAAATGGGAGAGAACTTCTCCTTCGGTCGTTGAGATCTGCCAGGACAGTCTGATGCCAGTGTAGATGAGACAGTGAGTGTGTCCCAATTGGCACCCTATTCCCTATATAGTGCACTACTTTTAACCAGAAACCTATTACTTTTGACCAGGGCCCCTAGGGTTCCATTTGGGATGAATAGTCTGCTATAATGCAAGATGTCCCAACAGTCATGGGAGAGGAAAAATGTTAATGACTTAATGGTCCAAGTAGCCTAGTGGTTAGAGCATTGGGCCAGTAACCGAAAGGTTGCTTGATTGAATCCCAGAGCTGACAAGGTAAAAAATCTGCCGTTCTGCCCCTGAACAAGGCAGTTAACCCGCTGTTCATAGGCCGTCATTGTAAATAAGAATTTGTTCTTAACTGACTTGCCTAGTTAAATATATATATTTTTTTAAATCGTGAATTTCACAGCAGAAAGGCATCCGCATGCCTCCCAGCCAAAAGAGTTTGTGCATATATTATGATGACGTTTCTGTTCGTTTTGGACTTCGGTAAGGTATTTTTTGGGGGGGGGTTGTTTCGGGCACACAACATTTTTTTCTTGAAGCAAGCCCAAGTCAGTAGCCAAGGTATACACCCCCCCCCCCCCCCCCCCCCCCCCCCCGTTGGTGATTCGTCAATAGTTGCGATTCTTCAATAAATACTTTGTTGTCATTCAACGAGAGACGACTCGTTTTCAATCAAATTTTTGCATTTAGAAATACTGCACCAAAAATCTTAGTTAGATGTAAAATTGCGAAATTGACTTCGGAAATGACTCGTCCATGAATCATTGAGTCATCCGCTTTGCTGCTGTATCCTCTTCTCTTTTTGTGACGTTGACATGGACTGGAAGTTTGATAAGTTTCAGTGTTAGTATGGGGAGATAAATAGCTGGGTTCGTTAGGTAGTTAGTTTGGACGAGATAAATAGCTGGGTTCGTTTGGGGGAGATAAAGAGCTGGGTTAGTTAGTTTGGACGATATAAATAGCTGGTTTAGTTAGGTAGTTAGTTTGGGGGAGACAAATAGCTGGGTTAGCTAGTTTTTGGGAGCTACATAGCTGGGTTAGCTAGGTAGTTAGTTTGGGTTAGTTAGGGAGTTAGTATGGGGAGATAAATAGCTGGGTTAGTTAGTTTGGGGGAGAGAAATAGCTGGGTTAGCTAGGTAATTAGTTTTGGGGAGATAAATAGCTGGGTTAGCTAGGTAATTAATTTTGGGGAGATAAATAGCTGGGTTAGCTAGGTAATTCGTTTTGGGGAGATAAATAGCTGGCGTTAGCTAGGTAGTTAGTTTGGGTTAGTTAGGGAGTTAGTATGGGGAGATAAATAGCTGGGTTAGTTAGGGAGTTAGTTTTGGGGAGATAAATAGCTGGCGTTAGCTAGGTAGTTAGTTTTGGGGAGACAAATAGCTGGGTTAGCTAGGTAATTAGTTTTGGGGAGATAAATAGCTGGCGTTAGCTAGGTAGTTAGTTTGGGTTAGTTAGGGAGTTAGTATGGGGAGATAAATAGCTGGGTTAGTTAGGTAGTTAGTTTGGAGGAGAGAAATAGCTGGGTTAGCTAGGTAATTAGTTTTGGGGAGATAAATAGCTGGCGTTAGTTTGGGTTAGTTAGGGAGTTAGTATGGGGAGATAAATAGCTGGGGTAGTTAGGTAGTTAGTTTGGAGGAGAGAAATAGCTGGGTTAGCTAGGTAATTAGTTTTGGGGAGATAAATAGCTGGCGTTAGCTAGGTAATTCATTTGGGTTAGTTAGGGAGTTAGTTTGGGGGAAACAAATAACTTGGTTAGCTAGGTAGTTACACAGTAGATCATGGATACCCTGTGTCTCTCTAATCAATCAGTCCGGGTAGTGTTAAATAGCTTGACCACCTCTGAGGGTAAAAGGACAACTCGGGTTACCAACATCAATCTTCCAGATTGGCCCTGTCCTGGACAATGGGCAGTAAAGGCACTGACAGCCTTACACAGTAGCGGTGGTTTGATCGACGTCAATGTTAACGTCCCTGCAGGGGGCAAGATGCTATTGGTTATTGCTCTGTCTAACATTCCTCTGAGACTTTGTTGTAGGTTTTGTATGGCATGGGAAAGTCATGTGTCGACCAATGCACCTGTAACGGATGTGAAATGGCTAGCTAGTTAGCGGGTACGCGCTAGTAGCGTTTCAATCAGTTACGTCACTTGCTCTGAAACCTATTAGTAGTGTTGCCCCTTGCTCTGGAGCGATGGGTAACGACGCTTCGTGTGTGTCAGTTTGTTGATGTGTTGATGTTGATGTGTGCAGAGGGTCCCTGGTTCGCGCCCGTGTTGGGGCGAGGGGACGGTTTAAAGTTATACTGTTACACACCATTATACTGCCTTGCCCTGCAGTGCACGGGAATGGGTGTGTTAAGGAAACAGGCATTTGCTATTTAAGATAAGTGGGTCTTGGTGTGTGAGTGTGTGTGAGAGAGAGAGAGTCTTCTGTTCCTGGATTTGTCTTGTTATTTTATCTCCCTTGATGAGTATTGTGAAATTATCTGGATGTTTCCTGTATAATTTTTTATCACAGACACAAACTTGATGACTATGTAACGGGAGACGTTTGCTGGCGATTCACAACAGTGTTTCTTTCATTGGAAATCTCCTGAAAGTTGAAGAGGAAGTGAAACTTTGCTGTGGGCGCTGGATGTTTTGGAGGAAATGATGGCTTTAGAGGGTACTGTTGAGAGACTTCCGTCCCTAAACGCACACTAATCATTCATAAGGGAGCCATGAAAAATGTGACTTTTTCCATAGCAAGCCAGGCCTAACTGTCAATTTGAGAAGGCTGGGACTGGGAGATTGAGAGTTGGGCTCAAAAGGACAAACCTGGGCTCGTGTCAACAAAGGTTTCAAAAGGCTTTTATCTGCTTGGATTTAATTATGTTTCCAGACAGAGACAGACATCCATGGAAAGAGAGAGTCGAGTTAAAATACTATGTAGAACATTTATAATACTGGTATCCTTTAGCCTGTCTGTAGTGCCGGAGGTGCAGGGGTTTGCCGTTTTGGGACTATTAGATTGGCCTGTTATTACCAGGCAAGCAAAAAACAAATCACAGAACGTTTTTTATTTTTTTTTATTCAAAAAGGGATGCACCGATATTACATTTTTGTCCGATACGATAACCGATATTTAAAATTTTCACGGCCTTTTAAGCATTCTAGTACGGTTAAATAGTTAACACACACACACATGGACGCAGCGGTCTAAGGCACTGCATCTCAGTGCAAGAGGCGTCACTACCGTCCTTGGTTCGAATCCAGGCTGTATCACAACCGGCCGTGATTGGGAGTCCCATAGAGCGGCACACAATTGGCCCAACGTCGTCCGGGTTTGGCCGGGGTAGGCCTTCAATGTAAATAAACATTTGCTCTTCACTGACTTGCCTAGTTAAATAAAGGTTCTCACACACCACACTGACCAAAACATTTTTTTGTTGCCATTTACGTATGTCCCCATTACCAGTAAAACAATCAAAACCTATCTATTTCACTTACTTGCTGTGCTGTTTCGTTGTTCAGTCGTTTCATTCTCAACCAGGATTTCTTCATACATGTCCCACAGTGAAGTTTCAGCTCTGTCCGTGGCCTCTCTTCCTCGGTGCGCACTGTCACTGTGTCTGTTTCCATCTTGTCCAGCTGTGTCTGTAACATTTCACGTAAACCCTGTTTCTTGTCTGCATCGAAGTAGCGGTCCTTGTACCTAGCAAATCAAATGTTATTGGTCACATACACATGGTTAGCATATGTTAATGCAAGTGTGGCGAAATGCTTGTGCTTCTAGTTCCAACAGTGCAGTAATATCTAACAAGGAATCTAACAATTCCCCAACAACTACCTAATACACACAAGTGTAACAAGTAATCTAACAATAGCATCGAGCATGGTGGCGACACAGTAAAGAGGCTCCGAGAGAATGACACCGAATTGCTTGTTCACCTCGAGTACTTTTGTAAGTTTTAACCCCACGGTCTGTGTGGGCAGTTTTGTTGAGCAGGCGTTTCCATGACAGAGGGTATCACGTCTGTTGTTGATGGGCTTATGTCTCCAGTCAGTTGTTCGAATGGAGCCAGAAGTGTGTTCATGTTTCAAACATGTTCTCAAATGCCATTGAAATGGCAGCAGCAGTATGAGAACCAGCACATTCTTGAGCATGAAATAGGGCTTTCCTCAGTACTAAATCCTCGTCGACCCACTGTGCTGTCAGACTCAGCATGCTCATGGGGCTGACATCACTAGTCCAAATGTCAGTCGTGAAGCTAATAGCAGCTTATAGATGTACGTTTCAACAATACTGTCTAACTCCGGTAGGGCAACATCTGAAAAATAGTGTGTACTGGTGCTCGACCAGTCGGCGAAAGCCAACATCAGCCACGACAGAGAACGGTTGATTGTCAAGGACAATGAATTCCATTATCTTGGCGTTAATGGATTTTGCCTTTGAGTTGTCTCGCTGATATTTTCTTACTCTTTTCAAATGACTGCTGGACTTGAACTTGTTTAGTTGTTGGAAGTGTGAGCTTAGTATCTTTATGCTTTTGTTCTGTGTAGCGCTGTATTTTCCGTGGCGTCATTACGCCATCTTCTTACGTTATATAGGTATGCCTCGTCAGCTTTGACGTCGGTTTTGCACATCGGTGTTAAACTAGACATCGGGCCGATGCCTATGTTGTAATTTTTCACAAATATCGCCCGATTCCGATATGCTCACGATATATCGTGCATCTCTAATTTCAAATAGTATTTGAACCCAGGTCTGGATGGAGGGCAGTTTTGAACACTGTGGTGTGTTAGCAACTTTCATCGTCCTGATCTGAACAATCCCTGTCTGTGTGACTGAGTGGCCACTGGGCTTAACATGTAATGGGTTCGGATGTAGGCCATGGGGACGTGGTGCTGCTGGTGCTAGAGAGGTTACAGGTCACTTGAGGAGAGAACCCATAACTATGAGTCACCAATAACACTAACAACACTCCTTAGTTACCTCCCAAAGCCCCACTCTCAACGTCAATGCATTGGTTCTTTTGTTTTCTCAGCAATCACACTATGTTTTGAAGTAGTAACATTTCACCAAAGGTGAATCCCAAAGCTAACAGGTCTATAAAGCTTTATACACGCTTACTTTTACTACAAATTACATCTTGTTATTTTGTCTGGGAAAGGAACGTTTTTGTTGTCTATTCTTAATCAATAAAGCAAGAAAAAATGTTGTTTGTTTGTTGATACAGTACCTATGAATATAATGCCAAAGTGAGAGATGACTGTGTGGGAAATCCAAGTCTGTCTAGCATGCTGATTTCAACATGGAACCCATAAAGTCAAATGGGCCTTCGGTGTCTTCTTTAGTACTTCCTGTATGGTGGACAGCTTGCCTCAACACTTAGAAGTCTCAATGTACACTGTGTTTGAATTATACGACCTTCCTGTTTATTTTGTCAGAAATCCATGGCTACCATCTTTGTTTATGCTTGCGGAGAACAAATCAAAGTTGAGTTACCATCTGTTTTGATAATCAGTCTGGTCTGGTTTCCTGGCTACTGTGTTTTACAGGGTTTCCCCGTAACCCCCCCCCCCAGCGCGCTCTCGCAGAATGTTTGGATTGTCCCCTAACCATGTTCCTGAGCTACCAACTACCCTCTCCCTAGGAGTATAACAGGAGCTGATAGCTCAGATCATTGCCTGGTCTTTAACAGCTTTTACAGTATAGTTCATTATGCTTGAAGTGGGTTGTGGGGACGGTGTGGTTAACTAGGGTTGACGTAACCAAGTGGGTATAGACTGTGTGTGGCTCAGGTAGTTTTCCATTGACTTTCATCAATGTTAGGACTCAGAGTTGGTCCTCTTTTTTACATTTTAGTCATTTATCCAGAGTGACTTACAGTTAGTGTATTCATCTTAAAATAGCTAGGTGTGACAACCACATATCTCAGTCATAGTAAATTGCCTAGCGGTTAGAGCGTTGGGCCAGTAACCGAAAGGTTGCTGGATTGAATCCCCGAGCTGAAAAGGTAAAAATCTGTCGTTCTGCCCCCCTGAGCAAGGCAGTTAACCCGCTGTGGATGTCGTTTAAGGCAGCCCCCCGCACCTCTCTGATTCAGAGGGGTTGAGTTAAATGTGGAAAACACATTTCAGTTGAAGGCATTCAGTTGTATGACTCGTACATCCCTTTCCTTGACATTTTCCTCAGTAAAGAAGCTATGGGGGGTGGGGGGGGGGGGGGGCTACAGCTTGAAGAGAGGGTTTCAGATGTTTTCAGAAGATGGGCAGGTACTCTGCTGAAGAGTTTTGATTGGTCTGAGTGGGATCTGACCTCCCTTGGGAGGGTCAAGAGACCAGAGCTGGAGTACTTGGGTTGGAGTGTAGCAAGGGGCTGCAAAATGCCAAATGATTTTTTGTGTAGCATTCCACAGCTTTTGCCTTGTCTTTCTTTGTGTGTTATATATTGTTAATGTTGCCACTGTGTTCCATACTATAACCTATGTGTGACACTGTTTGATTAGTAATACGAATGTTTACACAATGGACCAGCATCCTTTTAGTCATTTTTCTTGATTTCTGGTTGTATGGAGAACTTGCCACCGAATGTACAATTAAAGTCAGAAGTTTACATACACCTTAGCCAAATACATTTAAACTCAGTTTTTCACAACTCTTGACATTTAATCCTAGTAAAAATTCCCTGTCTTAGGTCAGTTAGGATCACTACTTTTATTTTAGGAATGTGAAATGTCAGAATGATTTATTTCAGCTTTTATTTATTTGATCACATTCCCAGTGGGTCAGAAGTTTACATACACTCAATTTGTATTTGGTAGCATTGCCTTTAAATCTTCCACAAGCTTCCCACAATAAGTTGGGTGAATTTTGGCCCATTCCTCCTGACAGAGCTGGTGTAACTGAGTCAGGTTGGTAGGCCTCCTTGCTCGCAAATGCTTTTTCAGTTCTGCCCACAAATGTTCTATAGGATTGAGGTCAGGGCTTTGTGATGGCCACTCCAATACCTTGACTTTGTTGTCCTTAAGCCATTTTGCCACAACTTTGGAAGTATGCTTGGGGTCATTGTCCATTTGGAAGACCCATTTGCGACCAAGCTTTAAATTCTTGACTGATGTCTTGAGATGTTGCTTCAATATATCCACATAATTTTTCTCCCTCATGGTGCCATCTATTTTGTGAAGTGCACCAGTCCCTCCTGCAGCAAAGCACCCCCACAACATGATGCTGCCACCCCTGTGCTTCACGGTTGGGATGGTGTTCTTCGGCTTGCTAGCCTCCCCCTTTTTCCTCCAAACATAACGATGGTCATTATGGCCAATCAGTTCTATTTTTGTTTCATCAGACCAGAGGACATTTCTCCAAAAAGTACGATCTTTGTCCCCATGTGCAGTTGCAAACTGTAGTCGGCTTTTTTATTGGGGTTTTGGAGCAGTGGCTTCTTCCTTGCTGAGCGGCCTTTCAGGTTATGTCGATATAGGACTCGTTTTACTGTGGATATAGATACTTTTGTACCTGTTTCCTACAGCATCTTCACAAGGTCCTTTGCTGTTGTTCTGGGATTGATTTGCACTTTTCGGCACCAAAGTACGTTCATCTCTAGTAGACAGAACGTGTCTCCTTCTTGAGCGTTATGACGCCTGCATGGTCCCATGGTGTTTATACATGCGTACTATTGTTTGTACAGATTAACGTGGCACCTTCTTGCATTTGGAAATTGCACCCAAGGATGAACCAGACTTGAGGAGGTCTACAATTTATTTTTATTTTTATGAGGTCTTGGCGGATTTCTTTTGATTTTCCCATGATGTCAAGCAAGGAGGCACTGAGTTTGAAGGTAGGCCTTGAAATACATCCACAGGTACACCTCCAATTGACTCAAATTATGTCAATTAGCCTATCAGAAGCTTCTAAAGCCATGACATAATTTTCTGGAATTTACCAAGCTGTTTAAAGGCACAGTCAACTTAGTGTATGTAAACTTCTGACCCACTGGAATTGTGATACAGTGAAATAATCTGTCTGTAAACAATTGTTGGAAAAATGACTTGTCATGCACAAAGTAGAGGTCCTAACCAACTTGCCAAAACTATAGTTTGTTAACAAGAAATTTGTGGAGTGGTTGAAAAACGAGTTTTAAGTGTATGTAAACTTCCAACTTCAACTGTAGCTAGTTAAAAGCTTCCTTTTCGTGGATATATACCACTTATCTTTTACTTAACATTAAGGTTCACATTTTTATCAGGTAGCTTAGTGGTACACCTTTGCTTTGCTGTTCTCTTTTTGTTTTTACTGGACGGGAGCCTGTGTTTCACTATCGGTCCCTTAGTCCCCTTTTAGGAGTTTCCTTTGGCCAACCCTGGGTCAGTGGATTCCTCTGCTCCCTCTCTCTCTCTCTGAGGAAATTAGCTTTTATTACCTTCCAGGACCAGCTGAGCCCAGTTTAGATTTATTGTGGAAATATCTTAAATGCACAAAATGGCAGAACTATGTGTATAGCATGTGGTTGAATCATTTATCCTAAGACATATTGCTCAGTCTTTTGTAGCCTGGTCACAGATCTGTTTGTGGCAAGACAACACAAACAATATCTGCGACAAGGCTAGAGTCTTTTGATTTGAAAGGGTCATGAGAAAACTGACCTGTTGTTTTCATCTCTGATTGGCTGTGTGTTCTTATTGGTCGACAGGGTGATCAGCTATGAGTGTTGCCCCGGTTACGAGAAGCTTCCAGGAGAGAAGGGTTGTCCTGCTGGTAAGAAGAAATATGCAAATCGAGTTATAGCTCACTCACTTACTATCCGTATAATGCAACAGCTAGTTATCAATGTGGGAGAATTATTTCTAGACAAGACGCCTGTCAAACAAAAACATGGCATCTCACTTTGGTTGAGAAATATACACCCATCAAGTCGACATTTCATACATTCCCCCATATGACGTTTAAGAGTGTAATTTTTTCCAGCCCTGCCATTGGTGAACATCTACAACACGCTGGGTATGGTTGGAGCCGCCACCACTAAGATGTACTCAGAGAGGGCTCAGCTGAGGGAGGAGATCGAGGGACCAGGGAGCTTCACCTTTTTCGCTCCCAGCAACCAGGCCTGGGCGGCCCTACCCACTGTGAGTCTCGTCTTCACAGGAGAGGGATACACTGAGAGAAAACCAGAAAAATGAAGTATAATTCACCCCAATCCTGTTGCATCTAGAGATATTGTGTTACGCTACGTGGTGTCCGCCTAATCAACCACATTAGAGTTTCAAAGTTCCTTTTTAGGAGCAGTAGCTATAACCAAGTTCATGTCTTTTTTAATATATATGTATTCAGACCCCTTCAGACGTTTTCCTCATTTTGTTATGTTACAATCTTATTCTAAAATTGATTACATTTAATGACATTTCCCTAATCAATCTACACACAATACCCCATCATGACAAAGCAAAACGTTTTTTTTGTTTTGCGAATGTATCAATAATAAAAAACAGAAATACCTTATTTACATAAGTATTCAGACCCTTTGCTATGAGACTCAAAATTGAGCTCAGTTGCATCCTGTTTCCATTGATCATCCTTGAGATGTTTCTACAACTTGATTAGAGTCCACCTGTGGTAAATTCAATTGATTGGTCATGATTTGGAAAGGCACACACCTGTTTATATAAGGTCCCACAGTGCATGTCAGAGCAAAAAACAAGCCATGAGGTCAAAGGAATTGTCCTTAGAGCCCGGAGACAGGATTGTGTCGAGGCACAGATCTGGGGAAGGGTACTAAAACATTTCTGCAGCATTGAAAGTCCCCAAGAACACGGTGGCCTCATTCTTAAAATGGAAAACGTTTGTAACCACCAAGACTCTTCCTAGAGCTGGCCGCCCGGCCAAGCTGAGCAATCAGGAAGAAGGGTCTTAGTCAGGGAGATGACCAAGAACCCGATGGTCACTCTGACAGAATTCCAGAGTTCCTCTATGGAGAAGGGAGAACCTTCCAGAAGGACAACCATCTCTGCAGCACTCTACCAATCAGACCTTTATGGTAGAGTGGCCAGACGGAAGCCACTTCTCAGTAAAAGGCACATGAGAGCTCGCTTGGAGTTTACCAAAAGGCACCTAAAGGACTTTCATACCATGAGAAACAAGATTCTCTGGTCTGATGTAACCAAGATTGAACTCTTTGGCCTGAATGCTAAGCGTCACGTCTGGAGGAAACCTGGCACCATCCCAAAGGTGAAGCACGGTGGTGGCAGCATCATGCTGTGTCGATACTTTTCAGCGGCAGGGACTGGGAGACTAGTCAGGATCGAGAGAAAGACGAACAGAGCAAAATACAGAGATCCTTGATGAAAACCTGCTCCAGAGTGCTCAGTGCTTCAGACTGGGGCGAAGGTTACTTTCCAACAGGACAACGACCCTAAGCACACAGCCAAGACAACGCAGGAGGGACATCGGGATAAGTCTCTGAATGTCCTTGAGTGGCCCATCCAGAGCCCGGAATTGAACCCGATCGAACATCTCTGGAGCGACCTGAAAATAGCTGTCGCATCATTTATACCCAAGAAGACTCAAGGCTGTAATCGCTGCCAAAGGCGCTTCAATAAAGTACTGAGGAAAGTGCCTGAATACTGATGAAATTGTGTTATTTCAGTTTTTTTTTTTTATACATTTGCAAAAAATTCTAAAAACCTGTTTTTGCTTTGTCATTATTGGGTATTGTGTGTAGATTGATGAGGGGGGAAAGAACGTTTTAAACCATTTTAGAATAAGGCTGTAACGTAACAAAATGTGGAAAAAGTCAAGGTGTCTGAATACTTACCGAATGCACTGTATATACTGAACAAAATATAAACGCTACATGCAACAAAAGTTCATATAAGGAAATCTGTCAATTGAAATAAATTCATTAGGCCCTAATCTATGGATTTCACATGACTGAGAATACAGATATGCATCTGTTGGTCACAGATACCTTTAAAAAAAAAGGTAGGGGCGCGGATCAGAAAACCAGTCAGTATCTGGTGTGACCACCATTTGTCTCATGCAGCGCGACATCTTCTTCGTGTAGAGTTGATCAGGCTGTTGATTGTGGCCTGTGGAATGTTGTCCCACTCCTCTTCAATGGTTGTCCGAAGTTGCTGGATATGGGCAGGAACTGGAACATTCTGTCATACACGTCGATCCAGAGCATCCCAAACATGCTCAATGGGTGACATGTCTGGTGAGTATGCAGGCCATGGAAGAACTGGGACATTTTCAGCTTCCAGGAATTGTGTACAGATCCTTGCGACATGGGGCCGTGCATTATCATGCTAAAACATGAGGTGATGGCAGAGGATAAATGGCACAAAAATGGGCCTCAGGATTTCATCACGGTATCTCTGCGCATCCAAATTGCCATCGATAAAATGCAACTGTGTTCGTTGTACGTAGCTTAAGCATGCCTATTCCATAACCCTACCTCCGCCATGGGGCACTCTGCTCACAACGTTGACATCATGAAACCGCTCGCCCACACGACACCATACACGTGGTCTGCTGTTGTGAGGTCGGTTGGACATACTGCCAAATTCTCTAAAACAACATTGGATCCGGCTTATGGTAGAGAAATTAACATTCAATTCTCTGGCAACAGCTCTGGTGGACATTCCTGCATTCAGCATACCAATTGCACTCTCCCTCAACTTGAGACATCTGTGGCATTTTGTTCTGTGACAAAACTGCACATTTTAGAGTGGCCTGTTATTGTCCCCAGCACAAGGTGCACCTGTGTAATGATCATGCTGTTTATTCAGCTTCTTGATATGCCACACTTGTCAGGTGGATGGAATATCTTGGCAAAGGAGAAATGCTCACTAACAGGGATGTAAACAAATTTGTGCACAACATTTGAGAGAAATAAACATTTTGTGCGTACGGAACATTTCTGGGATCTTTTATTTCAGCTCATGAAACATGGGACCAACACTTTACATGTTGCATTTATATTTTTTGTTCAGTGTATATTGTTAGCTTGTGACTGATTGTTATTCTGATGAAAATATGACTCTGGTTTTTATGTAGGAAATCCTGGATGCTCTGGTGAGCAACGTGAATATTGAGCTGCTCAACGCACTCCACTACCACATGGTGAACCGCCGTTTGACCTCTGAGGACCTGAAGCATGGATCTGCCTTCCCCTCCATGTACCAAGACTTCAACGTTCACATCCACCACTACCCCAACGGAGTGAGTAGCATCTGTCCAATGTTAATGTTGCATTATATTGGAAGCACAGGCGGTTGGTTACACCTTAATTTGGGGAGGACGGGCTCATAGTAATGGCTGTAATGCTATTGACACATCAAACACAGGGTTTTCCATCTGTTTGGTATCATTCCATTCACTTCATTTCGGTCAGCCATCCTGCCCTCACCAGCCTCCTGTGATTGGAAGGTATATGATGTTGTGACCTGGCCTGGGCCCAGATCTGTTTGTGCAATATGACCAAGGAAGTTGGAACCTCTAGAGAGACAAGCTCAACGACAAAAAGACACATGAACAGACATTTCGTGGTCTAAAAATCTTTCTTTTTCAAACGGTCACGTTGACCATCGATCGAAAGACAGCTGAACAAAAGATCACAACATGTTCTCTCGTCATT
The DNA here is from genome assembly GCF_029448725.1 of Salvelinus fontinalis. Taxonomy (NCBI): domain Eukaryota; kingdom Metazoa; phylum Chordata; class Actinopteri; order Salmoniformes; family Salmonidae; genus Salvelinus; species Salvelinus fontinalis. Next base: position 78,214,790 of record NC_074670.1, read on the forward strand.
GCAGATTGTAACGGTGAACTGTGCTCGTCTGGTGAAAACAGACCAGCATGCGACCAACGGGATCGTGCACGTCGTGGACAGAGTCATCACCGCGGTTACCAACAACGTGCACACTTTCATCGACACCGATGATGATCTGGAGACGCTTCGTGTAAGTAAACGACTTTAACAGTTTGTCACTTCATCCATTCATTCATACAGAACTCTCTTACCATTTTATACATGTTAAACATATGATATGATTCAGTGTTGATTCAGTTTGTGATTCTATGTTTTTTAGACTGCTGTTGCTGCTGCTGGTCTGACCCAAATGCTGGAGAGCGATGGTCACTACACGGTGTTCGCTCCAACCAACGAAGCCTTTGAGAAGATCCCCACTGAAATGCTCAACAGGATCCTGGGAGACCCCGTGGCTCTGAGAGGTGAATCCAAAGGACAGTTGGATATAGAACGGGGAGATAGATATTGGAAATAGAACGGGGAGATAGATATTGGATATAGAACGGGGAGATAGATATTGGATATAGCACGGGGAGATAGATATTGGATATAGAACGGGGAGATGCATATTGGATATAGAACGGGGAGATAGATATCGGATATAGAACGGGGAGATAGATATCGGATATAGAACGGGGAGATAGATATCGGATATAGAACGGGGAGATAGATATCGGATATAGAACGGGGAGATAGATATCGGATATAGAACGGGGAGATAGATATCGGATATAGAACGGGGAGATAGATATCGGATATAGAACGGGGAGATAGATATCGGATATAAAACGGGGAGATAGATATCGGATATAGAACGGGGAGATAGATATCGGATATAGAACGGGGAGATAGATATCGGATATAGAACGGGGAGATAGATATCGGGTATAGAACGGGGAGATAGATATCGGGTATAGAACGGGGAGATAGATATCGGATATAGAACGGGGAGATAGATATCGGATATAGAACGGGGAGATAGATATCGGATATAGAACGGGGAGATAGATATCGGATATAGAACGGGGAGATAGATATTGGATATAGAACGGGGAGATAGATATTGGATATAGAACGGGGAGATAGATATCGGATATAGAACGGGGAGATAGATATTGGATATAGAACGGGGAGATAGATATTGGATATAGAACGGGGAGATAGATATCGGATATAGAACGGGGAGATAGATATCGGATATAGAACGGGGCGATAGATATTGGATATAGAACGAGGAGATAGATATTGGATATAGAACGGGGAGATAGATATTGGATATAGAACGGGGAGATAGATATTGGATATAGAACGGGGAGATAGATATTGGATATAGAACGGGGAGATAGATATTGGATATAGAACGGGGAGATAGATATCGGAGACGGAAACCCAATGACTTATTAACGTGAAGTAAGTTCTACTTGTGTCTGTACTCTCTATCCAGACCTGCTGAACTATCACATCCTGAAGAACATGCAGTGTGCAGAGTCTATCACATCTGGCAGTCCTCTGGAGACCCTACAGGGGACTGTTCTGGAGGTGGGCTGTGATGGGACTGACATGACCCTCAACGGGAAGGCCATCGTCCAGATGAAAGACCAGCTGGGGACAAACGGAGTCGTCCATTACATCAACGAGCTCCTCATCCCAGACTCAGGTATTCAAATCAGAGCCAGATCCTTAAGTTGAGAGTTGTTGCGTCAACGCCAAATATAAGGCTGTAATTCAAGCTATTGGACTTCTACCTTCTTTTATGAGATTATTAGTAATGGTCATTTAGTCTGAGAAGGTCTCTGACTGCCATAGGAGTTGAGAATCTGAGAAGGTCTCTGACTGCCATAGGAGTTGAGAATCTGAGAAGGTCTCTGACTGCCATAGGAGTTGAGAGTCTGAGAAGGTCTCTGACTGCCATAGGAGTTGAGAGTCTGAGAAGGTCTCTGACTGCCATAGGAGTTGAGAGTCTGAGAAGGTCTCTGACTGCCATAGGAGTTGAGAATCTGAGAAGGTCTCTGACTGCCATAGGAGTTGAGAGTCTGAGAAGGTCTCTGACTGCTATAGGAGTTGAGAGTCTGAGAAGGTCTCTGACTGCCATAGGAGTTGAGAGTCTGAGAAGGTCTCTGACTGCCATAGGAGTTGAGAATCTGAGAAGCTCTCTGACTGCCATAGGAGTTGAGAGTCTGAGAAGGTCTCTGACTGCTATAGGAGTTGAGAGTCTGAGAAGGTCTCTGACTGCTATAGGAGTTGAGAGTCTGAGAAGGTCTCTGACTGCCATAGGAGTTGAGAGTCTGAGAAGGTCTCTGACTGCCATAGGACTTGAGAGTTTAGTATACGTGTGTCTGTAAGGAATGCTACTGCAACGAATATAAAGTAGATTCAACTCAATAATTCATGTTGAGACAAGACCTCAAGGCTACTTAAATGAAGAGTCTTCTCCATCTCTGTTCAATGAGAAATGTTCATTTATGTACTGATCTTTTTTTAAGTTAAAACCTTGTTGGAACTGGCCCAGGGATCCGCCGTTACCACAGCGACCAAGCTGTTTGTTGATGCTGGTCTTGGCTCCCACCTTTCTGGCTCAGAGGCTCTGACCATCCTGAGCCCTCAGAACGAAGCTTTCAAAGGTAACATCGATCGATGGCGCTCCCTCCATCTTTTTCTCCCCCCATCTCTATCTCTTTCTCTCTCTCTCTCCCTCGTTCTCTCTGTGTCTCTCTCTCTGTGCTAACAAACAGGAGTGACTTGAGCCATGATTCTTGAGCCATTTCATAAATCTGATAACTTCTGTATCTATTGTTAACAGAGGGGGTGACGATGACTGGTGAGCTGAAGAAGCTGTTGAAGAACCACATCCTGAAGGAGCAGCTGTCTTCCAGTTTACTGTACCACAGACAAGAGCTGGAGACTCTGGGAGGAATCAAACTGAGAGTGCTGGTCTACCGTAACGTAAGTACCACAGATCAAATCCCTCTGGAGGACCTACAGCTGGCATCCGATGATACAGAAGCCTCAGTGCAGATTGAGCTGATTTAGGAGATTTATCTAAAAGTAACTCTGAGCACAGTTGTTCTTCTGGAAAAAAGACAATACTCTTCCTAAAGGTTAAAGGTTAACTCATTATGTAGATTACCCTCTTCCTAAAGGTTAAAGGTTAACTAATTATGTAGATTACCCTCTTCCTAAAGGTTAACTCATTATGTAGATGACCCTCTTCCTAAAGGTTAAAGGTTAACTAATTATGTAGATTACCCTCTTCCTAAAGGTTAACTCATTATGTAGATGACCCTCTTCCTAAAGGTTAAAGGTTAACTCATTATGTAGATGACCCTCTTCCTAAAGGTTAAAGGTTAACTCATTATGTAGATTACCCTCTTTCTAAATGTTAACTCATTATGTAGATGACCCTCTTCCTAAAGGTTAACTCATTATGTAGATTACCCAAAATACACTATACCAAATTATAAAGCATGATTGTGCTGTTTTCATATTAACAATGAACAGTTTCTGTCTGGTCAATTCTCCAAATGAGTCAGGGAAGTAGGCCTAATACGTGAAGTTATAACCCCGGAAACAGGTGTTGATCCAATGACACGAGAGAGTCCCTCTACACATCCTCCTACTGTAGAATAGTTATCTAGAATGTTGTTTCACACCGTTTTTCACAGCTCTGTTCTCTCCTGGGTGGCAGAGGAAGGTTGTTCCGGCAGCAGTTCTCACATTTAAATGGGATTTCCAGACGACCACAAGAAGCTTTTTTTCCAGAGAGAGAGAGACCACTTGTGAGCCATCGGTTCAGAGTGAAGGGAAGACAGGAAGGGAGCCATGTGTCAGGCAATGTCCCAAATGGCACACTATTACCTATATAGTGCACTACTATTGACCAGGGCGCATGGAGTTCAGGGCCCATAGGGTTCTGGTCAAAAGGAATGCACCTGCTGTCTCTACCTCTGAATGATCGGCTATGAAAAGCCAACTGACATTTACTCCTGATGTGCTGACCTGTTGCACCCTCGACAACCACTGATTATTATTATTTGACCCTGCTGGTCATCTATGAACGTTTGAACATCTTGGCCATGTTCTGTTATAATCTCCACCCGGCACAGCCAGAAGAGGACTGGCCACCCCTCATAGCCGGGTTCCTCTCTAGGTTTCTTCCTAGGTTTTGGCCTTTCTAGGGAGTTTTTCTTAGCCACTGTGCTTCTACACCTGCATTGCTTGCTGTTTGGGGTTTTAGACTGGGTTTCTGTACAGCACTTTGTGACAGCTGATGTAAGAAGGACTTTATAAATATATTTGATTGATTGATTGATTGATTGATTGATTGATTAAGGTAATGGGATGCCATTTGGGATGCAATCATGGTGATGGGTGGAGCAAACATTACTCTAACCTCTGTCTGTTCCCACCTCTCTCTCTCTCTCTGTCTGTTCCTCTCTCTCTGTCTGTTCCCCTCTCTCTCTGCCTGTTCCTCTCTCTCTCTCTCGCTCTCTCTCTCTGTCTGTTCCTCTCTCTGTCTGTTCCCACCTCTCTGTCTGTTCCTCTCTCTCTCTGTCTGTTCCTCTCTCTCTGTCTGTTCCCACCTCTCTCTCTCTCTCTCTCTCTCTCTCTCGGTCTGTTCCTCTCTCTCTCTCTCTCTCTCTCTCTCTCTCTCTCTCTCTCTCTCTCTCTCTCTCTCTCTCGGTCTGTTCCTCTCTCGCTCTCTCTCTCTGTCTGTTCCTCTCTCTCTGTCTGTTCCTCTCTCTCTCTGTCTGTTCCCACCTCTCTCTCTCTGCTTGTTCCTCTCTCTCGCTCTCTCTCTCTCTCTGCCTGTTCCCCTCTCTCGCTCTCTCTCTCTCTCTGCCTGTTCCCCTCTCCCTCTCTCTCTGTCTGTTCCTCTCTCTCTCTGTCTGTTCCTCTCTCTCTCACTCTCTCTCTGTCTGTTCCTCTCTGTCTGTCTGTTCCCTTCTCTCTGTCTGTTCCTCTCTTTCTGTCTGTCTGATCCTTTCTCTCTGTGTATTTTAATAACAGAGCCTGTGCATAGAGAACTCCTGTATCGCTGCCCACGACAAGACTGGACGTTTTGGCAGCATGTTCACAGTCGACAAGGTCCTGACTCCCCCAATGGGCACCATCATGGATGTCCTGAAGGCTGATGACCGATTCAGGTGAGAGTCATTGAATCAGTGAATGAATCAGTGAATGAATCAGTGAATGAATCAGTGGAAAGGCTTACCAATGTTGTCCTTAATAACATCTTGAGGCAATATGATTCAATTTCAGAAGAACAAGAACAGACATGTAGCATATGTACAAAAGAGGGCACACTGTAAAAATAAAAAGTCTCAGAACACCATGATTGTGTAATGAAAACGTGACAAGTAGTACACCTAAACTGAAATCTGGTGTTTGAATGTAAACCCAATGTAAATGGTATGATACACATCATAGATTTTAAAACAGAAGTACTCTGAAACACCCAAAGTCGTTCTTCAACCTGAATATTGTTAATTTTACGAAAGTGTTGTGAAGACACTTTTTTGGGGGGGTTTCAGTGAATGTAAAAGGCAACGTCAGAACACAAAGTTCACATACAATCAGTTTAGAAATGCAAATGGTTTATAGTCTAAATATTGATTGATGAAGGAGGCTTATAGGGAATAGTTTTTTTCACCTTTGTTTTTTCAATGCTTTATTTAGACAGATTAGAAACAGGAGGGGCATTACGGTGGTACATTTCCTCTGAATTTTACCCACCCAATCACACAGCCACACTATTAGAAATTATTCTGGGGTTAATTGAAATGAACACACACACAAAAAAAACATATACTTAATCAAAATGAATGCAAGTCGTGCTAAACCTGTTGTCTAGCAGTAACGCCCTCGGATTAGAGACGTCATTCCTCTCCCAACCGCTCTCCCAACCGAAGACCGGAGTTAAATTCCCTGTTCCAACCCTTCAGTCTGTTTCTCCCACCTATCTGTAATCACCTGTTCCAACCCTTCAGTCTGTTTCTCCCACCTATCTGTAATCACCTGTTCCAACCCTTCAGTCTGTTTCTCCCACCTATCTGTAATCACCTGTTCCAACCCTTCAGTCTGTTTCTCCCACCTATCTGTAATCACCTGTTCCAACCCTTCAGTCTGTTTCTCCCAGCTATCTGTAATCACCTGTTCCAACCCTTCAGTCTGTTTCTCCCACCTATCTGTAATCACCTGTTCCAACCCTTCAGTCTGTTTCTCCCAGCTATCTGTGATCACCTGTTCCAACCCTTCAGTCTGTTTCTCCCATCTATCTGTAATCACCTGTTCCAACCCTTCAGTCTGTTTCTCCCAGCTATCTGTAATCACCTGTTCCAACCCTTCAGTCTGTTTCTCCCAGCTATCTGTGATCACCTGTTCCAACCCTTCAGTCTGTTTCTCCCACCTATCTGTAATCACCTGTTCCAACCCTTCAGCCTGTTTCTCCCACCTATCTGTATCCCCTTTGTCATTTCATAACGGTCTATTTTTAATGTATGCTAGTCGTTTCAATGAGTTGTTCATTTAAATTTACCAAAATAATGTAAAAATTAATCAAACTTAATATGTTGTTAAAAACGTAAGTATCTTTCATGAGTATAACCAACGAGAGAAAATTGAGTGATTGAACTCATTGGAAGTCTTTGGTTTTAACCACATTGCATTTCCTTGTCTTGCCACGTGATTCTGTTTTTAGAGGATTGTGGGTTATAATTTTTTGTTGTTGACTTTTTCATTCTTTCACACAATGTTGTATGAATGTTTTGAAGAAAGAAACTTATATTTCTAAATTAGTATTAAGCTTGTTGTGCCATGAGGTGTAATGGATCATGATGAACGCACATCGAAACCGTCAGACAAATTGACGTTCAATGAGCACAGCACCCATTCCCACATTCATGGTTGTCAATGGAAGAGGCAAGTGCAGAATCCTCACGTCTTGCAGTTTTACATCCAGTTAGTGCCGGTGGTTTGAACACTACGCTTGACAATGCCTGCCAAACCCCAAACCGGTATAAAAATGGCAAATTATCAAATACATAAAACAATGTTACCATTAAGACACCAGACAAAGTGATTTAATTCTGCATTAGACAGGATTCAAAACATCATAATAGTGTTTAGAAGCTTTAGAGAGAGGAAACGACACCAAAAGAGACGGTATCTAATTCTGCACTGAACAGGACACGAAACACCAAAATAGTGTTTTCAATCTTTTTCGGTTAGTGCTCCCAGTCACTGGCAAGGTGTTGCACAACACTTGATTAAGTGGTGTTACGTCACACCATGTCATGTTTCAGAACATCTCAGGATGATGCGTTTCAATACTCCATCAATGTGAAAAGTTTTGTCTCCTTCAAGTTGGTGGCAGCTCAGTTGCCACTGGTTTTGGTGTTACAATACACTTCATTTTAACAGTGTAGCTTCTGCCTACGTAGCACAGCGTGTGTTCTTCTTCTGTGGCTATAGCCCCCAAGCGTCTTAATGGTTTTTCCAGAACTGAAAGGCTCAAAGGCAATATGCTGCTTCATTTCCACCCACATTCAGAGACCTGGTTCTTTTTCCGTTTACTCTGTATGTTTTCACTACCATTGTTCTGTTCTTCCATGATTCAAATGATACATGTTTGGTATATTTGGCACATCAGAAACCACAACTCTTCGATGTGGTAAAATCTTTCCTATTAGTCAACTCAAGTCCTCTTTCTTCCTCTGAAGATGTTTTAGCAAACTGTCAGTGTTGGAAATCAGTCAGCTGTCAAGTCTTCTTTGTTGCTCTGAGGGTGGTCTTTCTAAGTGTGTGTTCCCTTCTTTTTTCCAGTCTGTTGGTCGGTGCCATCCAGACGGCTGGCATGACAGAGCTGATGAACCAGGCCGGTCCCCATACCGTGTTCGCTCTCACCAACGATGCTTTCAGCGCCTTGCCAAAGGCTGAACTCAACAAACTCATGGGTAAGGACATGCCCTGGCTCCAGACATTCTAGTTTTTCTAGAACAAAGCCAGTCTCAAACGAGAACACAGGGTTGAGGTCTGGTAATGTAAGACTAGGATAATTATAACAGATACCGCTCTGCCATATGTGCTCTATCACATGTATGTTGTGTATGTCGTGTATGTCATATGTAGTGTATTTGGGTGACTGACATCCTGCCTTACAAACAACCAAACTGTGAACAGGTTTCACATGACTGGCTTTGCAAAACACTGTACTTTTCCAGCAAAGAAAAATCAATGGCACCAAGGACAATCTGATTTGTCCCACAGTGAGAATATATTCGGCAGACAGACAGAACTATTTGAATGAACCTAATAACCCATCTACACCCAGGAAATGATGACATGGTAGAATGCATCTTGGATGCTAGCACACGTATGAATGCCAAACAGCTGTGGTTAACAGGAGAACAGTTGTTCAGTTACAGTATGACCTACCTACAGTATACTGCAGCTACAATTACTGTTTGGGTATATAAAATAATGTATAATGAATAAACACTGCTGTTTGTTAAAAGATTGCCTAACTGTTTTGCAACAACACCTGTTTAGATGAGCAGGACACGTTTAGACAAATAGAATCATGTTCAATGACTTCAAGTTCAATGACTTCATGTTCAATGACTTGAGAATGTAGCTGTAATGCTAAAGTTATGCCAAGTACCTTAACTCATCAGTTTCATGTTACGCAACCAATTAATTTTCACTTTTTAAGCATTCATTCTTCAGCAGTGTTTTAATGCAGACTGGTAGTTTTCCTATTTCCTCAGTTTGTAAACGTCTAGACCATAGAGATACAACATGATCCGGTAGGTGTTCTAATATCAGCTTGTTGTCTAGGCAACCCCCAGGAGCTGGCCGGTGTGTTGAAGTACCACATGGCTAAGGAGATTCTGGTCAGTGGAGGAGTGGGCTCCCATACCAGACTGAAGCCTCTGCAGGGAGACAAACTGGAGCTGAACATGGTACAGTAGGCCCTCGTGACTGTTTGATCCTGGAACACACGATCCTGGAACACACGATCCTGGAACACACGATCCTGGAACACACGATCCTGGAACACACGATCCTGGAACACACGATCCTGGAACACACGATCCTGGAACACACGATCCTGGAACACACGATCCTAGAACACACGATCCTAGAACACATGATCCTGGAACACACGATCCTGGAACACACGATCCTGGAACACACGATCCTGGAACACACGATCCTGGAACACACGATCCAAAAACACACGATCCTGGAACACACTATCCTAGAACACACGATCATGGAATACACGATCCTGGAACACACAATTCTGGAACAATTTGATCCTGGAACAATTTGATCCAATAACACAATGTTTGATATTGATACTACTAACATGTGTACCACCAGTTCTACCAGTACTAACATGTAATAACAGTATGAACATGTACTAACATGATCCGAACTGAAAGGCTACTAACATGTACTGGTAGTGCATGGTAGTACTGGTAGTGCATGGTAGTACTGGTAGTGCATGTTAGTACTGGTAGTGCATGGTAGTACTGGTAGTGCATGGTAGTACTGGTAGTGCATGTTAGTACTGGTAGTGCATGTTAGTACTGGTAGTGCATGGTAGTACTGGTAGTGCATGTTAGTACTGGTAGTGCATGGTAGTACTGGTAGTGCATGGTAGTACTGGTAGTGCATGGTAGTACTGGTAGTGCATGGTAGTACTGGTAGTGCATGGTAGTACTGGTAGTGCATGGTAGTACTGGTAGTGCATGGTAGTACTGGTAGTGCATGGTAGTACATGGTAGTGCATGGTAGTACTGGTAGTGCATGGTAGTACTGGTAGTACTGGTAGTGCATGTTAGTACTGGTAGTGCATGGTAGTACTGGTAGTGCATGGTAGTACTGGTAGTGCATGTTAGTACTGGTAGTGCATGGTAGTACTGGTAGTGCATGGTAGTACTGGTAGTGCATGTTAGTACTGGTAGTGCATGTTAGTACTGGTAGTGCATGGTAGTACTGGTAGTGCATGTTAGTACTGGTAGTGCATGGTAGTACTGGTAGTGCATGGTAGTACTGGTAGTGCATGGTAGTACTGGTAGTGCATGGTAGTACTGGTAGTGCATGGTAGTACTGGTAGTGCATGGTAGTACTGGTAGTGCATGGTAGTACTGGTAGTGCATGGTAGTACTGGTAGTGCATGGTAGTACATGGTAGTGCATGGTAGTACTGGTAGTGCATGGTAGTACTGGTAGTGCATGGTAGTGCATGGTAGTGCATGGTAGTACATGGTAGTACATGGTAGTACTGGTAGTACTGGTAGTGCATGGTAGTACTGGTAGTGCATGGTAGTACTGGTAGTACATGGTAGTACTGGTAGTGCATGGTAGTACTGGTAGTGCATGGTAGTACTGGTAGTGCATGGTAGTACTGGTAGTGCATGGTAGTACTAGTAGTACTGGTAGTGCATGGTAGTACTGGTAGTGCATGGTAGTACTGGTAGTGCATGGTAGTACTGGTAGTGCATGGTAGTACTGGTAGTGCATGGTAGTGCATGGTAGTACTGGTAGTGCATGGTAGTACTGGTAGTGCATGGTAGTACTGGTAGTGCATGGTAGTGCATGGTAGTACTGGTAGTGCATGGTAGTACTGGTAGTGCATGGTAGTGCATGGTAGTGCATGGTAGTGCATGGTAGTACTGGTAGTGCATGGTAGTACTGGTAGTGCATGGTAGTACTGGTAGTGCATGGTAGTACTGGTAGTACTGGTAGTGCATGGTAGTACTGGTAGTGCATGGTAGTACTGGTAGTGCATGGTAGTACTGGTAGTGCATGGCAGTACTGGTAGTGCATGGCAGTACTGGTAGTGCATGGCAGTACTGGTAGTGCATGGCAGTACTGGTAGTGCATGGTAGTACTGGTAGTGCATGGTAGTACTGGTAGTGCATGGTAGTACTGGTAGTGCATGGTAGTGCATGGTAGTACTGGTAGTGCATGGTAGTACTGGTAGTGCATGGTAGTGCATGGTAGTACTGGTAGTGCATGGTAGTACTGGTAGTGCATGGTAGTGCATGGTAGTGCATGGTAGTACTGGTAGTGCATGGTAGTGCATGGTAGTACTGGTAGTGCATGGTAGTGCATGGTAGTGCATGGTAGTGCATGGTAGTGCATGGTAGTGCATGGTAGTACTGGTAGTGCATGGTAGTACTGGTAGTGCATGGTAGTACTGGTAGTGCATGGTAGTACTGGTAGTGCATGGTAGTACTGGTAGTGCATGGCAGTACTGGTAGTGCATGGTAGTACTGGTAGTGCATGGCAGTACTGGTAGTGCATGGTAGTACTGGTAGTGCATGGTAGTACTGGTAGTGCATGGTAGTGCATGGTAGTACTGGTAGTGCATGGTAGTACTGGTAGTGCATGGTAGTACTGGTAGTGCATGGTAGTACTGGTAGTGCATGGTAGTACTGGTAGTGCATGGTAGTGCATGGTAGTGCATGGTAGTGCATGGTAGTACTGGTAGTGCATGGTAGTACTGGTAGTGCATGGTAGTACTGGTAGTGCATGGTAGTACTGGTAGTGCATGGTAGTACTGGTAGTGCATGGTAGTACTGGTAGTGCATGGTAGTACTGGTAGTGCATGGTAGTACTGGTAGTACTGGTAGTGCATGGTAGTACTGGTAGTGCATGGTAGTACTGGTAGTGCATGGTATTGCATGGTAGTACTGGTAGTGCATGGTAGTGCATGGTAGTACTGGTAGTGCATGGTAGTACTGGTAGTGCATGGTAGTACTGGTAGTGCATGGTAGTACTGGTAGTGCATGGTAGTGCATGGTAGTACTGGTAGTGCATGGTAGTGCATGGTAGTACTGGTAGTGCATGGTAGTGCATGGTAGTACTGGTAGTGCATGGTAGTACTGGTAGTGCATGGTAGTGCATGGTAGTGCATGGTAGTGCATGGTAGTGCATGGTAGTACTGGTAGTACTGGTAGTACTGGTAGTGCATGGTAGTACTGGTAGTGCATGGTAGTACTGGTAGTGCATGGTAGTACTGGTAGTGCATGGTAGTGCATGGTAGTGCATGGTAGTGCATGGTAGTGCATGGTAGTGCATGGTAGTACTGGTAGTGCATGGTAGTACTGGTAGTGCATGGTAGTACTGGTAGTGCATGGTAGTACTGGTAGTGCATGGTAGTACTGGTAGTGCATGGTAGTACTGGTAGTGCATGGTAGTACTGGTAGTGCATGGTAGTACTGGTAGTGCATGGTAGTACATGTTAGTGCATGGTAGTACATGTTAGTGCATGGTAGTACATGTTAGTACTGGTAGTACATGTTAGTACTGGTAGTGCATGGTAGTGCATGGTAGTACTGGTAGTGCATGGTAGTACTGGTAGTGCATGGTAGTGCATGGTAGTACTGGTAGTACTGGTAGTGCATGGTAGTACATGTTAGTACTGGTAGTGCATGGTAGTACATGTTAGTGCATGGTAGTACTGGTAGTGCATGGTAGTACATGGTAGTACTGGTAGTACTGGTAGTACATGGTAGTACTGGTAGTACATGGTAGTACATGGTAGTACATGGTAGTACTGGTAGTACATGGTAGTACTGCTATAACATGTACTAACATGTAATAAGAGTACTAACATGTACTACCAGTGCTAACATGTACTAAAATATAGTAACAGTATGAACATGTACTACCAGTACTAACATGTACTACCAGTGATAACATGTACTACCAGTGATAACATGTACTACCAGTGATAACATGTACTACCAGTACTAACATGTACTACCAGTGATAACATGTACTACCAGTACTAACATGTACTACCAGTGATAACATGTACTACCAGTACTAACATGTACTACCAGTGATAACATGTACTACCAGTGATAACATGTACTAAAATATAGTAACAGTATGAACATGTACTACCAGTACTAACATGTACTACCAATACTACCAGTACTAACATGTACTACCAATACTACCAGTACTAACATGTACTACCAGTGATAACATGTGTACCACCAGTACTAACATGTACTACCAGTACTACCATGTACTACCAATACTACCAGTACTAACATGTACTACCAATACTACCAGTACAAACATGTACTACCAATACTACCAGTACAAACATGTACTACCAATAGTACCAGTACTACCAATAGTACCAGTACTACCAATAGTACCAGTACTACCAATACTACCAGTACTACCAATACTACCAGTACTACCAATACTACCAGTACAAACATGTACTACCAGTTAATGATACCAGTCTACTATTTATGATTTTGTTTTCATTGGAGAAAATGTAACTTTTTTTATTGTGTACTTCTATGGCTTACATAATTTGTGCACAACGTATTGATATACAGTACCAGTCAGAAGTTTGGACACACCTACTCATTCAAGGGTTTTCTTTATTTTTACTATTTTCTACATTGTAGAATAATAGTGAAGACATCAAAACTATGAAATAACACATCATGTAGTAACCATAAAAGTGTTAAACAAATCAAAATCTATTTTATATTTGAGATTCTTAAAAGTAGCCACCCTTTGTCTTGATGACAGTTTTGCACACTCTTGGCGTTCTCTCAACCAGCTTCACCTGGAATGCTTTTCGAACAGTCTTGTTGAGCACTTGTTGGCTGTGCTGAGCACTTGTTGGCTGCTTTTCCTTCACTCTGTGGTCCGACTCATCCCAAACCATCTCACATTGTAGTGTATGCCAATGTAGAAAATAAAGAAAAACCCTATTTTCTTTACTATGTAGATGAGTAGGTTTGTCTAAACTTTTGACTGGTACTGTACATTCTTTCAACATGACTTGATTGTCGTGAACCCCTATTATGAAAATATTAAGTATCACCTTATAAATGCCCTGTATGTTTTTTCTCCTTCAGAGGAACCAGACCGTGTACATCAACAAGGTCCCAGTGGTTGAAGCCGACTTGATGGCCACCAATGGAGTTGTCCACGCTGTGGGAGCCATCATAAAGCCACTGTGTAAGAGCAATCGCTTTACTGTCCATAAATACTGAATAAACCATCTCACATTACTGTATTTTGGCATACTGTATTATCCTCCAATTGTCATTCTAAACCTGTCTTGTTCTCTCTCTCCATCTCCTTCAGCTCCTAAGGTTGACAGGGAACAGGCTGATGACCCCATCAGGACTGCCTCTTCCATGAGAGTAAGACATTTATAGACAGTTAACTTATCATGTCTCTTTTGACTGATTTATTAGATGCCCGTCGTTTTAAATCTGCAGCTATGTGAATGTACATTATCTTAAAAGAGATTTGTTTTTGTAGATGTATATCTACAGTTGAAGTCGGGAAGTTTACATACACTTGGGTTGGAATCACTAAAACTCGTTTTTCAACCACTCCACAAATTTCTTGTTAACAAACTATAGTTTAGGCAAGTCGGTTAGGACATCTACTTTGTGCATGACACAAGTAATTTTTCTAATAATTGTTTACAGACAGATTATTTCACTTATAATTCACTGTATCACAATTCCAGTGGGTCAGAAGTTTACATACAATAAGTTGACTGTGCCTTGAAACAGCTTGGAACATTCCCGAAAATTGTGTCAGGGCTTTAGAAGATTCTGATAGGCTAATTGACATCATTTGAGTCAATTGGAGGTGTGGATGTATTTCAAGGCCTACCTTCAAACTCAGTGCCTCTTTGCTTGACATCATAGGAAAATCAAAAGAAATCAGCCAAAACCTCAGAAAAAAAATTGTAGACCTCCACAAGTCTGGTTCATCCTTGGGAGCAATTTCCAAATGCCTGAAGGTACCACGTTCATCTGTACAAACAATAGTACGCAAGTATAAATACCATGGGACCACGCAGCCGTCATACCGCTCAGGAAGGAGACGCGTTCTCTCCTAGAGATGAACGTACTTTGGTGCTGAAAAGTGCAAATCAATCACAGAACAACAGCAAAGGACCTTGTGAAGATGCTGGAGGAAACAGGTACAAAGTATCTTTATCCACAGTAAAACGAGTCCTATATCGACATAACCTGAAAGGCCGCTCAGCAATGAAGAAGCCACTGCTCCAAAACCGCCATAAAAAAGCCAGACTCCGGTTTGCAACTGCACATGGGGACAAAGATCGTACTTTTTGGAGAAATGTCCTCTGGTCTGATGAAACAAAAATAGAACTGTTTGGCCATAATGACAATCTTTATGTTTGGAGGAAAAAGGGAGAGGCTTGCAAGCTGAAGAACACCATCCCAACCGTGAAGCACGGGTGTGGCAGCATCATGTTGTGGGGGTGCTTTGCTGCAGGAGAGACTGGTGCACTTCTCAAAATAGATGGCGTCATGAGGATGGAAAATTATGTGGATATATTGAAGCAACATCTCAAGACATCAGTCAGGAAGTTAAAGCTTGGTCGAAATGGGTCCTCCAAATGGACAATGACCCCAAGCATACTTCAAAGTTGTGGCAAAATGGCTTAAGGACAACAAAGTCAAGGTATTGGAGTGGCCATCACAAAGCCCTGACCTCAATCCTATAGAAAATTTGTGGGCAAAACTGAAAAAGTGTGTGCAAGCAAGGAGGCCTACAAACCTGACTCAGTTACACCAGCTCTGTCAGGAGGAATGGGCCAAAATTCACCCAACTTATTGTGGAAGGCTACCTGAAACGTTTGACCCAAGTTAAACAATTTAAAAGCAATGCTACCAAATACTAATTGAGTGTATGACCCACTGGGAATGTGATGAAATAAATAATTCTCTCTACTATTATTTTGACATTTCACATTCTTAAAATAAAGTGGTGATCCTAACTGACATAAGACAGGGAATCTTTACTAGGATTAAACGTCAGGAATTGTGAAAAACTGAGTTTAAATGTATTTGGCTAAGGTGTATGTAAACTTCCGACTTCAACTGTAAATATTGTTGTATTCCTTTATTCACAGACGGACTCAAGAATCGGAGTCAAAAATGGTAAATATCCTTGGATCTCTTAGTCTCGTGTGGTGCATTCCACAAAACAAACTTCTGTTGAACTGGTGTTAAATGTTGTTTTGATCTCTTGTTTCAGATGATCTCTTCCAGAAGGTCAGGAAAAGTATCTCCAGCAGAACGATGACTCGCATCCAGTAAATTAAGAGATAAACATCAACACAAATCAGTGGATTGTTCCTTTTGTTTATGGAATATATTCTTATCTGGAAAAGAAATTAAAATAGGAAGTCTAATGGATCTAATTTTGTCAAAGATGGTAAATATTAACCGATCTCTAGATGAAGACAGAGATGGGGTATATTTTAGTGGAATATCTTGTATAATTGCTTTCATATACCAAAGACCGAAGATTTGAATTACTTGTCTATTGTCTTATGTGAAAAATGGACAACCAAAGCACAGCAACTAGCTATGACTACATATAATGTAGTTTCATCAAAGTCTTTTGAATGTTCACATGTGACTTCTGTTTTTAAATGTAAACGCAGAGTGGATTTTCATGATAAATATATACTGTATTTTGTTTTGATATGATAGATGTAGCATGTTTGCATGTTTGGGCTGGAACGGAAAAGCTATTCGGGCGTACGCAAATAAGTTCTGATTCTCTTATGATTTTTTCTCCATTTTTTTCATTAAACCTGTTGAACAATAATGCACCCATAGTTATGTCACATGCTTTCCATTTGTAACACACTGTAGCAATATATTTATGTGTGTAACGGTCCTGACCTGTTTTATGTTGTTTTTTATGTGTTTATGGTCAGGGCATGTGTTTTGGGTGGGCAGTCTATGTTATCTGTTTCTATGTTGGTTTTGGGTTGCCTGGTATGGCTCTTGATTAGAGGCAGGTGGTTTGCGTTTTCCTCTAATTAAGAGTCATATTTAGGTAGGGCGTTCTCACTGTTTGTTTGTGGGTGATTGTCTCCTGTGTCGTGTCGATGTATGTACCATACGGGACTGTTTGGCTGTTCGGTTTCGTTTCGATGTCGTCTGTTTCCTGTCCGTGAGTTTACGTGTAGTTGTGTAAGTTTATGTTCAGGTTTCGTCAACGTCGTTTTCTTGTTTTGTTATTTCGTAAGTGTATTTGTTTTCGTGTTGCCATCATCGTCGTTAAATAAAAGTATGGCTTATTTCCCTAATGCTGCGTATTGGTCTGATGATCCTTCTCCTCACCTCGTCCGAGGATGAGGAGAAAGACAGCCTTTACAATGTGTGGAAACCAAAGAATAATGTCTGCACATCCCCAAAAAATTAAAATGTTCATTTTGTAGTTTGTTGGGATTTATTCAAGCTCTATCCATGACGACACCTAAGTGTTTCAAGATATTGGCACGGCACTTTTTTATATTATATCATATTATCTGCATAAAAAATGGCTTTTAGTGTCTTTTTAGTGTCCTACTTTTGACCATGGTCCATAGGGCTCTGGTCAAAAGGTAGTGTGCTGTATAGGAAATAGGGTGCCTTTGGGACGTACCATACTCAATGTCTGAGAACAATGTCTTCCTTTTGTTTGAATTAGACAAACTCCTGCTGAAAACCACCAAAACAGGTCCAACGTCAACACCTCACTGTACAGGAACTGAAAACTGAATTGGGACATTTTTCAAAGTTAATCTCATCCATGTGATATCAATAATAATTGAATCCAAGACCAATACCTTCAACTCACCGCTCACTAACATTGACTTTAATGTTAAGTTTTAAAAACTCTTTGAAGTTTGTTTCTGTATTTCCTCTGGAGGGGGAAAAGGAAGAATTGTTCTCTGTAAAGAATTTAGAACATAGGAACCCTTACTATGAGTTCCAGTTTCTTGGTTGAGCGCCTGGGAAGGGCCGTGTATAGGAGTGTTGTAAGGGAGAGAGAGAGGGATACAGATACAGATGCTCCCAGTTGGCAGGCCTCCCGGAAACAATGAATGAAACATTCCAAAAGTTTTATACTCTAGAGCAGACACTACCAAGCTGTTGGAGCTACAGGGGGCAGAAAGACCACTGACTAGGAGCCCTGGTCAGGAACTGGAGGCCACTGACTGGTCTGGATGCCAAGAAACTATTTAACAAGTCTAAATATTATGAGACAGATTATAGAGAAGGCGAAGGTCACGGCACTCATTAGAGCTCTGGAATTCCCACCGGATTCTAGAACTCTCTAATGTCAGAGTTCGGATTTTATAAGAGACTAATAGATGGAGCAAAGACTGTCAGGAAGAGTAATACTGCTGTTACATCCATAACCAAACATGTAGTGACTTAATGATGTTGCTGGATGTCATGTAGTTTATTACATGCTACTAGTAGCCTATAGTATATTGTTTCAGCAAGACATGGTAGATTGGCACACCATTTTAAAAGCAAAAGTCATGCAGGTTCAGAGGGTTTCTATGTCAAAGTGACCATTGTTTAAGTTCAATCCTCTGTTTCATTCCTTCTTTACCTTAACTGTGCCCTCCTGGACTGTGATGAAGTCGGCCTAGCGCCCGTTATTGCCCTGTAATATCGAACACGTGTGGAACTATTAAAAACACCATGGTTTTAGTATTGCTTTTACTTCATGTATTCCTCTACTGGTCCTGTTCCTGTGGCTTTAACACTTCTTCAAGACACCTAGCCATAACATTATCATCCCTGAAGACAGCTGTGACCCGTACTAGGAGAGGAAAGACAGGTTGCCTACTAAGCCTAGCCTGAGAGCTTTGTTCTTTCTATATTAAAGTTGTAATTCCGACAATGATCACTCATCTCTGACAGAGCAGGATGTTTCACAACATCAGCGACGAGGGTGTCTTGACCTGACATTCACCAGTTATACCTAAAGTTTCTATAGCCTGGTACCAAATCAAATCAAATGTTATTGGTCACATACACATGGTTAGCAGATGTTAATGCGAGTGTAGCGAAATGCTTGTGCTTCTAGTTCCGACCATGCAATAATATCCAACAAGTAATCTAACAATTTCACAACTACTACCTTTTTCACACAAGTGTAAAGGAATGAATAAGAATATGTACATATAAATATGTGAATGAGCGATGGCCGAACGGTATAGGCATGATGCAGTAGATGGTATAGAGTACAGTATATACATATGAGATAAGTAATGTAGGTTATGTAAACATAATATAAAGTGGCATTGTTTAAAGTAAATAGTGATACATTTTTTACATCCATTTTTTTTAATTATTACATCCAATTTTTTTTTATTATGAAAGTGACTAGAGATTTGAGTCAGTATGTTGGCAGCAGCCACTCAATGTTAGTGATGGCTGTTTAACAGTCTGATGGCCTTGAGATAGAAGCTGTTTTTCAGTCTCTCGGTCCCAGCTTTGATGCACCTGTACTGACCTCTGGAATTAAAACAGACCCAAAACATCGCTGACCCCCCCTCCATATTTCATGAGGTGTGGTATGAGGTATGAGGTGCCTCTCCTTGTGTGGATCTCTGTTTCGACGCCAAACACGCCGATGCTGTATCTGACCAAAACGTTCAATTCTGGTCTCATCTGACCAGAACACCTTCTTCCAGTCATAATTTAAATGACTTTTGGCAAACTCCAAGCGCTTGCGTCTGTGTCTTGGGGGTCAGAAAGGGCTTTCTTCTGGCAACCCTTCCAAAGAGCCTGTGGTTGTGGAGGTGGCGTCTGATGGTGATTTTTTAAACCTGGTGACCCCAAGACGCCACCAAGTCCTGCAATTCTTTCAGTGATTCTTGGGGATTTGTCCTCCTCCCTATCCTGGGGGGAAAAATGCATTTACCCGTGAGGTTTTCAACTGTTCCATATCTTTTGAATTTTTTAATAATTGCCCTAACAGTACTCAGTGGTATATTCAATTGTTTGTGGATCTTCTTGTAGCCATTACCAGATTTATGAAGGTCTACGACCATCTGTCCATTTTGAACTGCCAGTTCTTTTGTTTTCTTCATGGTGTTGAATGACAGCGGGATATTGCATGTGTGTTACCTAATTTTTATACCCTAGTGAAACAGGAAGTAATGTAATGGCTCAATATAGTTCCTTAAGACTTAGATAAACTTAAATAAGTGGAATTTAAGTTGTGGTTTAATTTTTGGTAGATGTTTGTCACGTTCCTGACCTGTTTTCTGTTGTTTTTGTATGTGTATGATGGTCAGGGCGTGAGTTTTGGGTGGGCAGTCTATGTTTTCTGTTTCTATGTTGGTTTTGGGTTGCCTGGTATGGCTCTTAATTAGAGGCAGGTGTTTTGCGTTCTCCTCTAATTAAGAGTCATATTTAGGTAGGGTGTTCTCACTGTTTGTTTGTGGGTGATTGTCTCCTGTGTCGTCGATGTATGTACCATACGGGACTGTTTGGTTGTTCGTTCGTTTTGATGTAGTCTGTTCCTGTCCGTGAGTTTTACGTTTTAGTTATGTAAGTTCGTGTTCAGGTTTTCGTCTACGTCGTTTTCTTGTTTTGTAAATTTGTAAGTGTTTTGTTTTCGTGTGCCGTCGTGTTAAATAAAGAGATGGCATATTTCCCTAATGCTGCGTCTTGGTCCACTGATCCTTCTCTCCTCTCCTCATCTGAGGAAGAGGAGGACAACAGCCCTTACAATGTTATTTACAATAATCTTTAAGGGTGCCATTAATTGTGAAACCTTGATTTGGAGGACATTGATTTTTAATTAAATCAATAAATTATTTATGGTTGGTTCCATTGAAACATTAATAAAGTACAGTATTTCTCACATGTTGGTATTTTGAGTTTATCTCTATAATTATATTGTTTATATTTGTTTAAGCATTGTTTGTGCATTGCCAGTCAGGGGTGCCAGTAATTTGAGCCTACTGTATGTCAAGAGAACACCCAAGATGCTGATGGTAATTTGGGGAACAGATCAAATAGGTCTCAAACCAGGGTCGGTAGTAACACCCCTTGCTACTGAGATGCTGTATCTCTTGTGTTATTGTGAAAGAGCTATCAATGAAGATCTACAAACCAATTCATTTCCTTCCATCAAAGGGAGAGTATCTGTGTATTGGGTGATTCATAGAACATGGGACTTAAAATATATATATTTAACTCGGCAAGTCAGTTAATAACAAATTATTATTTACAATGACGACACTACCCCGGACAACACTGGGCCAATTGTGCGCCACACTATGGGACTCCCAATCACGGTCGGTTGTGATACAGCCTGGAATCAAACCAGGGTCTGTAGTAACCCCCCTTGGCACTGAGATGCTGTGCCTTAGACTGCTGCGCCACTCAGGAGACCTTATTGGCTAAAATAATAGCCTACAGGCAAAGTAAATAAATGAGGACAGAGTAAACTGTAGTCCTATTTTTCAAACCATATTAAAAAAGAAATGAGGACTTATAGTAAACTGTAGTCCTATTTTTAAACCATATTAAAAAAGAAATTAACATAAATGAGAGGTGAAGGAATGAAAAGTACAAAACAGACAGACACCAAAAAGGTTTTCCGTACCTCAAGCCTTGAAACCCAGTATCATCATGTCTCTTCCGTCTGTTATTGACATCGCTGTGTACTTGCAGAAGGTGCCGTCCCTCGCAGTTCTGTTCTGCCTGTTAAGACTTCTAGACCCATTGTAGGAGTTTGGGTCTCCCCGACAGCATTACCTTACTGTTAGGCTTTTTCATTCTGAGGATACTGTAGGTACATGATTCTCCCAAACTGCCCTAACAAGCAAAAATACAGTAACTGCTCATTTGGTTGAAAATAAGTTAATGTCATTTTTGCTACATTAATATACATACTTAATCATGTGGACAAGTATCCTGCCTTTATTGTATTGTGTTTTGGAGAAAATAGGGGTCATGTTAGCAGTAACTGCATAGTTAGTGTGAAACCAAGGTAAATAAAAGCTATTTTTCTCAGATCCATGCTATGAGTGGTGTGGGTGGCAGGTAGCCTAGTGGTTAGAGCATTGGGCCAGTAACTGAAAGGTTGCTAGATCAAATCTCTGAGCTGACAAGGAACAAATCTGAACAAGGCAGTTTACCCACTGTTCCCTGGCAGGCCGTCATTGTAAATAAGAATTAGTTATTAACTGACGTGCCTGTTTAAAAAAAAAAAGAGAGCAGGTACTCCCTGTTTGGTAGGTAGGGCAGCTGTATCATGTCCATTGTCTGATTAAGATATAATTTAATCTACCTACATCATTTTGATAAATTATCTTCAATATTCCAATGTTTAATATATTTCTCTGTCTGTCTGTCTGTCTGCCTTCCTGTCTGTCTCTGTCAGTCTGTCTCATCGATAAGAGAACTTGCTACGTGTGAAGGAAGACTGCCCACTAGTGGCTGATCCTTCCAGTTGTATCTTTTGGAGCAGCTGTGGCCACTGTTTAACAAACGCCGATTGGACGTGTAGAATGAGACAAAACAAAACGCCACAAACACAGATGAGCGGCGCACATATCGTTATTCACTGTGTATTTATTCCTTGTGTCATTCTTTAAAATGTTTATTCTATTTTTAGATTTATCGTTCTCTCTGCATTGTTGTAGATGGACCCGTAAGTAAGAATTTCCCTGTTAGTATACACCTGTTGTTTACGAAAAATGTGACAAATACGATTTGATTTGATAAAAAATAGGATAGATAGATTTTGATTCAAGAATAGGGCTAGCTAGAAGAACGTGTGAATGAATTTATTTTCATGGATGAAATCAATTCTAATCATATTTCATTCATATTTTGAACATATGTTTTATGTATACTTGCAATAGGCTTCATTCCATGTAACAGTGTAAATTTTAGTTAGGCTACATTGTAACAATGTTTCGAGATTTGAATTCTAGGGTTGTGCTTCGGCTCTGGTACGTCACACAAGTTGGCTCCATGTTGTCTGGGGTTCACTTCACGAGAGAAAGAGAGGTAGAGTACCAGTACCATGTCAATGTGCAGGGGTAAAAGGTATATGTAGCTACCTTATGTACATATAGGTAGGGGTAAAGGATAGATAATAGACAGTAACAGCTGTATACTGTAGGTAGAGATAAAAGGATAGATAATAGACAGTAACAGCAGTATACTGTAGGTAGGGGTAAAGGATAGATAATAGATAGTAACAGCTGTATACTGTAGGTAGAGATAAAAGGATAGATAATAGACAGTAACAGCAGTATACTGTAGGTAGGGGTAAAGGATAGATAATAGACAGTAACAGCAGTATACTGTAGGTAGGGGTAAAGGATAGATAATAGACAGTAACAGCAGTATACTGTAGGTAGGGGTAAAGGATAGATAATAGACAGTAACAGCAGTATACTGTAGGTAGGGGTAAAGGATAGATACTAGACAGTAACAGCAGTATACTGCAGGTAGTGGTAAAGTGACTAGGCAACAGGATAGATAATAGACAGTAACAGCAGTATACTGTAGGTAGGGGTAAAGTGACTAGGCAACAGGATAGATAATAGACAGTAACAGCAGTATACTGTAGGTAGGGGTAAAGGATAGATAATAGACAGTAACAACAGTATATTGTAGGTAGGGGCAAAATATAGATAATAGACAGTAACAACAGTATACTGTAGGTAGGGGTAAAGGATAGATAATATTTTTTTATTTTTTATTTAACCTTTATTTAACCAGGTAGGCAAATTGAGAACACGTTCTCATTTACAATTGCGACCTGGCCAAGATAAAGCAAAGCAGTTCGACACATACAACAACACATAGTTACACATGGAGTAAAAACAAACATATAGTCAATAATACAGTGAAAAAAAAATAAGTATATATACAATGTGAGCAAGTGAGGTGAGATAAGGGAGGTGAAGGCAAACAGATATATGTATAAATAAATAAAAATATAAAAAGGCCATGGAGGCGAAGTGAGTACAACACAGCAAGTAAAATAAAAACTAAAAAAACACTGGGATGGTTGGTTTGCATTGGAAGAAAGTGCAAAGTAGAGACAGAAATAATGGGGTGCAAAAGAGCAAAATAAATTAATAAATAAATACAGTAGGTAAAGAGGTAGTTGTTTGGGCTAAATTGTAGATGGGTTATGTACAGGTGCAGTAATCTATGAGCTGCTCTGACAGCTGGTGCTTAAAGCTAGTGAGGGAGATAGGTGTTTCCAGTTTCAGAGATTTTTGTAGTTCGTTCCAGTCATTGGCAGCAGAGAACTGGAAGGAGAGGCGTCCAAAGGAAGAATTGGTTTTGGGGGTGACTAGAGAGATATACCTGCTGGAGCGCGTGCTACAGGTAGGTGCTGCTATGGTGACCAGCGAGCTGAGATAAGGGGGGACTTTACCTAGCAGGGTCTTGTAGATGACCTGGAACCAGTGGGTTTGGCGACGAGTATGAAGCGAGGGCCAACCAACGAGAGTGTACAGGTCGCAGTGATGGGTAGTATATGGGGCTTTGGTGACAAAACGGATGGCACTGTGATAGACTGCATCCAATTTATTGAGTAGGGTTTTGGAGGCTATTTTGTAAATGACATCACCGAAGTCGAGGATTGGTAGGATGGTCAGTTTTACAAGGGTATGTTTGGCAGCATGAGTAAAGGATGCTTTGTTGCGGAATAGGAAGCCAATTCTAGATTTGACTTTGGATTGGAGATGTTTGATGTGGGTCTGGAAGGAGAGTTTACAGTCCAACCAGACACCTAGGTATTTGTAGTTGTCCACATATTCTAAGTCAGAGCCGTCCAAAGTAGTGATGTTGGACAGGCGGGCAGGAGCAGGCAGCGATCGGTTGAAGAGCATGCATTTGGTTTTACTTGTATTTAAGAGCAGTTGGAGGCCACGGAAGGAGAGTTGTATGGCATTGAAGCTCGCCTGGAGGGTTGTTAACACAGTGTCAAAAGAAGGGCCAGAAGTATACAGAATAGTGTCGTCTGCGTAGAGGTGGATCAGAGAATCACCAGCAGCAAGAGCGACATCATTGATGTAAACAGAGAAGAGAGTCGGTCCAAGAATTGAACCCTGTGGCACCCCCATAGAGACTGCCAGAGGCCCGGACAACAGACCCTCCGATTTGACACACTGAACTCTATCAGAGAAGTAGTTGGTGAACCAGGCGAGGCAATCATTAGAGAAACCAAGGCTGTCGAGTCTGCCAATGAGGATGTGGTGATTGACAGAGTCAAAAGCCTTGGCCAGGTCAATGAATACGGCTGCACAGTATTGTTTCCTATCGATGGCGGTTACGATATCGTTTATGACCTTGAGCGTGGCTGAGGTGCACCCATGACCAGCTCTGAAGCCAGATTGCATAGCGGAGAAGGTGTGGTGTGATTCGAAATGGTCGGTAATCTGTTTGTTGACTTGGCTTTCGAAGACCTTAGAAAGGCAGGGTAGGATAGATATAGGTCTGTAGCAGTTAGGGTCAAGGGTGTCCCCCCCTTTGAAGAGGGGGATAACCGCAGCTGCTTTCCAATCTTTGGGGATCTCAGACGACACGAAAGAGAGGTTGAAGAGGCTAGTAATAGGGGTGGCAACAATTTCAGCAGATAGTTTTAGAAAGAAAGGGTCCAGATTATCTAGCCCGGCTGATTTGTAAGGGTCCAGATTTTGCAGCTCATTAAGAACATCAGCTGACTGTATTTGGGAGAAAGAGAAATGGGGAAGGCTTGGGCGAGTAGCAGAGGGGAGGGCAGTGCTGTTGTCCGGGGTAGGGGTAGCCAGGTGGAAAGAAATAGACAGTAACAGCAGTATACTGTCGGTAGGGGTAAAGGATAGATAATAGACAGTAACAACAGTATACTGTAGGTAGAGGTAAAAGATAGATAATAGACAGTAACAGCAGTATACTGTAGGTAGGGGTAAAGGATAGATAATAGACAGTAACAGCAGTATACTGTAGGTAGGGGTAAAGGATAGATAATAGACAGTAACAACAGTATACTGTAGGTAGGGGTAAAAGATAGATAATAGACAGTAACAGCAGTATACTGTAGGTAGGGGTAAAGGATAGATAATAGACAGTAACAGCAGTATACTGTAGGTAGGGGTAAAGGATAGATAATAGACAGTAACAACAGTATACTGTAGGTAGGGGTAAAAGATAGATAATAGACAGTAACAGCAGTATACTGTAGGTAGGGGTAAAGGATAGATAATAGACAGTAACAGCAGTATACTGTAGGTAGGGGTAAAGGATAGATAATAGACAGTAACAGCAGTATACTGTAGGCAGGGGTAAAGTGACTAGACAACAGGATAGATAATAGACGGTAGCAGCAGTATTATGTGGTGGGTATGAACGTGTGTGTGGCGTCAGTATGCATGTGTGTGAGTGTGTGTGGCGTCAGTATGGATGTGTGTGTGCGTGTGTGTGGTGTCAGTATGTGTGTGTGTGTATCACAGGAGGTTGGTGGTACCTTAATTGGGGAGGACGGGCTCGTGCTAATGGCTGGAGCAGAATCAGTACAAAAGGTATAAACACAGGTGTTTGATGCTATTCCATTCAGCTATTATTATGAGCCAGCCTCCCCTAGTGTGAATGTGTGTGTTGGGGTGTCAGTGTGAGCATGTGTGAGTGTGTGGGTAGAGTCCAGTATGTGTGCATAGTCAGTGCAAGAGAGTTAGTGCAAAAAAGGATAGCCATTTGATTAGCTATTTAGCAGTCTTGTTTAGCAGTGTTATGGCTTAGGGGTAGAAGCTGTTCAGGGCCCTGTTGGTTTCATGACTTGGTGCACTGGTACCGCTTGCCGTGTGGTGGTAGAGAGAACGGTCTATGGTTTGGGTGGCTGAAGTCTGACATTTTTTTGGGCCGTTCCTCTGACACCGCCTGGTATAGAGGTCCTGGATGGCAGGGAGCTCGGCCCCAGTGATGTACTGGGCTGTACTCACCACCCTCTGTAGCGCCTTGTGGTCGGGTGCC